>NW_027282221.1:0-115000 GCF_046629955.1 Centroberyx affinis
GACATTTGAATGCAAGTAAAAAAATAAAAATAAACTGCTTCTTAGCGTCAATGGCAACGGATTACATATAAAATTACATTAAAAAAAAACGAATATCTACCCAACGAACGAATATCCGAATAGTCGAATATTCGGGTCCAGCCCTACCGGACACCTAATGGTGAAAAGTAGGCGAATGAGCTGGTCATCTGCTATCGGCTGATCTTTGGTGCCAGGTGATGTCACCACCTGTTGTACTCTATAGACGGTGACTTCACCTGACTTCACCAAAGACCAGCCAATAGCAGACGGCCAGATTACATTAGCAAACCCGAGTCAGCCCACCTTGACCTCCAGCTCTTCGTACAGAGCGTAGTTGATCCACAGGTAGATGTATCGTCTCCAGTGCCTCTTCTCCTGCAGGGGGGGCATGTTGGCGATGGCTCTCTCGTACACTTCTCTCACCGTGTCGGCGTCGGCGTCGCTCTCCACCAGGCGGAGGTAATCGAACCACGCGTCGTAGTTGTGTGGGTTCGCCTGGCCAAGAAGAAAAAAGGAAATAATTACGTTAAGAGAGGTCAGTGACAACCAGCACAGGAGCTAACTTTTTCATCCACAGCCCACAGCCAGACTTTCATACGTTTCATACAATTATTAAATTAATACTTTGGGGTTTTTTTTGGCTGCTGGTCAGACTGAGGATGTGATTTTAAGTTTTGGGTTCTGGTGACTTAAAAAAAAAAAAAAAAATTATCAATCAGTCGCTGTGGGCTGTGGATGAGTCCAAAGTTCACTGTTTCACCAGTCGAATATCACTGTACTGAATGGACAGGGAGCTGGTCATTTCCAAATCTACATGTTTGTTAAGGAAAACCTGCGGCCTGTTATTATCAAATAATAATCATTTATGAATCAAATGTTGTTATCATGTCAGTAATAACTGAGTACAGTGAGTGTATTTTCCATTTCAAATTCCATACTGTTTCTTGGTCTTAATTTCTTGATTTTGGCTGGGGTATCATATCATTTCTGTTAGGAAAAGGATAAGGATAAGGATGTTTTATTGTCATTCCTGAATGAAAGGGAATGAAATGAGGTACTCAGGTCCCGGTTCAGGTAATAGCAATAATAAAATCAAGAAGAAAGCACACAATAAAAACACCATTATAAAAATAAGTAAATAAATGTATAAATATAAAGTGAGCAAAGTGTGAGGATAGGAATAAGACTGTAAAAATCTGAAAAATAAACAAGGTGCCAAGTGGGCCCAAACTGCAAACTGCAACATGCCCTGATATGAAACAATAGTAATAATAGCAGCAAATTGTTCAGTGAGTTAATAATAATAGTTAATAATAGCAGGGCAATAAGCTTGTACCACTCAACAGATGAAGAATATTCTTCACAACAACAAACAGCATAAGATACTGTATGTATATCGGGGCTGAACAACAGGTGTTTCTTTCATCTTCGTCTAAATTAAAAAACTTTTCACGACCTGAATGTGACCAAATTCATTTTCCGTACTTTTCCAGACCGCCTTAGGAACACTGCATAACACTGACTGAATTCTTCAAGGTTTAAGGGACTAGACTAAAGTACCTTGACTTCCTCCTCGTACTGGAAGCGTCTCTTGCTGACGATGACGTCCTCGATCCCCCTCCTGTCTCCAAACTTCTTCTCGAACACGGTGTAGTTCTTGAAGAGCTCCTGGGCCTGCTGCTTAGGGATCCTGTCCAGAGCGTACTTATAGATGACTCTGACACGTTCAAACTGGGAGCAAAGGTCAGTGAAAATGATGGTCAGTGAACAAGATATGGTTTGCCGGTGAAAAGAAGAAATGATGCTTTTAAAACTAAAATTCATCCTACAAACACACTTCCTGTTACTTCCACAATCTATGACAGTTTTATCAGTATTTCAAGAAACCAGAGGACAAAAGCTCTAATCTAATCAAAGACAAAAACTGGAAACTGTTCCTCTGACAATTAACTTATGACTGATTTAAAATGCACATACTTTTATATCTGAATGATGCTCGTTTTCACTGTATTTTTAACAGTTATGAGTCAAAAATGTAACTTCCCTGTAAAATCCAGGATTTGTGTCTTGATTTGTCTCGAATGTCTTTTTTCAGATTTGGAAGTTCGTTGTTCACATTCACCACTCTAAACTGAGCTGTCACAGAAACGTGTTCATTCTGTTATAGGGGGGATTTTTCCTGTAATAAGCTGCACAAACCTCTTTCTGCGTCTCCTCAAACCGAGCGAAGGCCACAAAGAGGTTTTCATCCACATATTCCTCGCCGAAGAACTCCACCGCCCGCTCAAACACCTTCCTGCCGTGGGCGATGTAGCCGTGTTTCTCCTCAAAGCGAGCGTACTTGATCCAGTTCTTCACCTCGGGGTGAACAATCACGAGTTCAGAGGAGTTAAGGAGTTTTAAACGACAAATGAATAACAAAAACACAAAACACAAACTTCATATCCTCTTAATATTCACACCAAATTAGGGCTGAACGATTTTGAAAAAATATCTAATTGCGATTATTTTGACTGATATTGCAATTGCGATATGATTTGCGATATTAGAGGGAATGATAATTTTTACATCATTATTCTCATTTCCATTGAAAAACATATTAAAATGATTATGGTGTGATTTTTACTGGGATCTGTACCAAACAAAGATGTTTTCTTAAGTCTGTAGAATATGATGTGTAGGCCAGGACATCTCTGCAGCACCACAATATTTACTTTAAAATGCTATTTTGACACATTTCACCTTTAACAAATATTGCACCTCCTGCGATTTGAAAATTGCAGTAGGCCATATTGCGACTTCGATAAAATTTCGATTAATTGTTCAGCCCTACACCAAATCATCTATTGATACGTTTGTTGTGGTGTTAGTGCAGCAAAATGTGCCGAGCAGAAGAAACAGCTACATCAGATCCTGTGGAGGTAAATGTTGCTTTCAGTGGGTGAGTCATTTATTTCTAGCCAACGCTGTTTTCTCTCAACACCATCAGAAGGATATAGCGCTCATATATACTGCGGGCTTTGTCCACTTCCTTGTAGCGCAGCTCGAAGTTGATGTAGGAGTGCCAGGCTTGCTCCTCCGGCTCCCACTCCATCCAGCGCTCAAACACCTGCCTGCAGCCGGCCACGTTCCCCAGCATCTCCTCCATGTAGCTGTACTTGTACCTGTCACAGAGAAACACTTTGATGTAGATCACTGGTATTCTCTGGGCCAAAAAAGACATTGGGACGGTCATGTGAAACCAATTCTTTTTCTTTATGCTTATGTGAAACTAGGGCTGGGTGATATGGTTGAAATCAATATCACAATAACCATAATGATATTTTTCGGTATTGATATATATCACAATATGGCTCACATATGCAAAAAATCACATGTTAAATAATCAAATTAATGTTCATACCATTAAACCGAAGGGTAATGTTAGGTGTGATGTCAAATAGGGCTGAACGATTTCGAAAAAATATCTAATTGCGATTATTTTGACTGATATTGCAATTGCGATATGATTTGCGATATTAGAGGGAATGATCATTTTTACATCATTATTCTTGTTTTCATTGAAAAACGTATTAAAATGATTATGGTGTGATTTTTGCGGGGATCTGTACCAAACAAAGATGTTTTCTTAAGTCTGTAGAATATGATGTGTAGGCCAGGACATCTCTGCAGCACCACAATATTTACTTTAAAATGCTATTTTGACACATTTCACCTTTAACAAATATCGCGCCTCCTGCCATTTGAAAATTGCAGTAGGCCATATTGCGATTTCGATAAAATTTTGATTAATTGTGCAGCCCTAATGTCACAAAGCTGACATTTTCCAATAATGTTCCTTAAAATGTTTCACACCTCATTTTGTCAGAGTTTTTAAATAAAATTAGCTTGTTATCATCAGTTTAGACAGCAACATTGTGCGTCATGATTTCATCACCATATGATTCCGGCACTGCTCTATGTGAAACACATTCGTTTTATTTATGCTCATAGAATTTTAATTTCTGATATGACTGTGTGTCTTCCCCACCGTCACCGTCACTGTGGGAAACACTACAGTATAATCTCTCAGGTAACAAAACGTCAGTCGTACCAGAACTGGTTGACCCGGGGGAGGATGGTGATGGCTCGGTCCCAGATGTTGCGGGAGTGGTTCACCTGCCGGTTCTTCATCTCCATCTCGGCGTACTTCAGCCACAGGGTGATGTTGCGGTGATCTACGTCCAGCGCTCGCTCGTAAATAGAGCGAGATCTGGGACGAGAGAAGGCAAATGTTGAGGGAAAACCGCATGGCAGAGCAAAGAGTCGGACTGTTCAGGATTCAGGTGCTGAGAGAGAACTGGTGCTCAGTCAGCTTTCCCTGGATAAATTAAGGTTACAGTTAGTTGAATTTCTGACAATAAAAAGTTTTGATCCGACAGCAGCAACATATCATTGTTATAATGAGTTAATAATACCTCTGGACCTCCTTCAGGCTTTCCTCCCATTGTGCGTACTTAATCCAGTTACTGATGACAGTGCGATTCTTTCTTATGTTGTCCTCAAACCCCTGCGAGCAAAGACAGCAAACAGTTTGACAAAGTGGGATAAAATTTCATCAAATGGGGTTAGATTTTTAACAAATTAAAAAGTTGTCTCCTAGTCTGCTGAAGACTGAGCTTTTGTTCCTGTTAAATAAGAGTTTGACTCACATTTGACTCAAGCCATACACACATGTGGATGTGAATATACTGTCTGAATGTCTGTAAGATTGTTCACAGAATATATGATATCACAGCTGAGCCTGTCATCCACTTTTGGGATATTAGGTATCAGTTAAGAGGGAACTCTTTAAAATTATTTCCACTAAGGTGTTTCTCTGAAAAGAGAAAAAACTTCTTCACACTTCGTGCTGTAAGAGCATGGACTGAGCTTCCAGAGGATGTAGTGCAGGCACAGTTAATTCTTTTAAAAATAGATTGAATAAATTCTGGTCAACAAAGGATATTTTGTATAATTATAAAGCTGATTTGTGATTATTTGTGATTATCTGTGAAATTATTGTGATTTTAAAAAAAAACTATATTGTGGTATTTTTTTGTTGTATGGTTGTTTCTTCTGAGTTGTAGAGTCTGGTGTGGAGGATTTATATCCTGTACCAGAAAACTTTCAATAAATTTCAATAAGTAAGTGGGATGAACATGTGAGGCTTATAACGCAAATATAATCACACTGTGTCTTATAGCTTTCCATACAAACTCTTGAGAACTATAACAAGTTAAAACAGGTTCCTTTAAGGTTTTTGCAGCCAGTGTGCAAGTACACACAGCTAATACATGAAAATGAATTATATGTTGGTGTTGGGTGAGTACTGATGTGAGAAAGACTCTAGAAAACCTATTTTACAAAGTCAAGGCAGCAAGGGGAACTCAACTGTCAGGTTTGGGAGAGATTGCACACACTTGGCGCAGTAATGTCACACAAGTGCGTCTGAAACTTCACTAACTGTGTGGACTTACCTTCCTCTTCTTCAGCTTGTAATCATTCAGCTCTTCTTCATCGGTGATCTTCTGTTTCGGTGGCGGCGGCAGCAGCTCGAGCTCTCTCTCCTTGGCTTCCCTCAGCAGCTGCTCGGCGGTGATCTGGACCTCTGCCGGAGCTTTGTTTTTCACCTGGAACAGCACAGAGAGTCAATAAACCAGTGATTCTCAACCTTTTTCATATCCAGGACCCCTAATTTAGTCCACATTAGAGCCACGGACCCCCATTTGATGAGATTTTGTCTCTCGGACCCAAATCTGAGAATATATTTATTGTCAGATATGATTTTGTCCAGAATTCCATGACTATCTGTGTTGTAGGTAGAGAGAAAACAGAGAAACTATGATCAAAATAGTCATTCTTCTACATTCTCTAACTGTGTTCACTTCTTATAAATGAAATAATGGTGAAGTTTAACAATTCATCAATTTCCTGGGGACCCCCTGGAACCCCCTCAGGGACCCCTGGTAGTCCCCGGACCCCACGTTGAGAACCACTGCATTAAACTGTTGCTCCCACCGTGAACACTGTGTTCTGGCGTTCAGCACTGCACTGACTGTGATTAAGTAATGTTCTTAACTTTCATTGCAAAGCTATCCCTGCCAATGCTAAGGTGCTTGTTGGCTAACTTTGATGTTTATGTTAGCAGGTGCTAACTGCAAAGTTAGACCCCTCGAGGCAGTTATTTCCAGTCTTTAGTTTTAATCCTCATTTGCGTTTACAGACAGAGAATATTTGAACGGAAGAACTTCAGCGCCGTTTGTTAGCATTAGCTTAGCCGCAGTTAGCTCATGGCCATACTGTCTTTGGTTTTCTTACCTTCGCCACCTTCGGTATCCTCTGTTTACCTGCCGCTGTGGACGCCATTTTGCTGGCAGGATAAGAACAACTAACAGTACTTGCGGGACTTAATTAAAACAAATAACAAAAACAAACCGTTGACGGTAAAAGTTTTAATCACAACCACAACGGAGTGCGAGCCACCATGACAGTACCCAGAATGCTTTGCAAATGACCCTTCACCCCTGACGTATCCGGCGTTCTGTTACTATGGTTACTCACATCACTCGAGGCCAGTAAACTACGTTTGTGTCATTACTGTGGCGAGCTAACCAAATATTTACCATTTAAACACGACAGACGCTGCACTTTTATAAGCAGCAACATTTGATATGGGTTGTAAACTTTCTTCACATTGATAGAAAGCGAGTTTACACGCCTAAAGTTAAAGACAGGTGAGTAGAGGTAGCTGCTGAAAGGTAATCTGCCCAGACTGAAATTTGTCTGGTCAAGAAATTGTTGCCGCTGCTGTTGCTGTTGCTGTTGTTGTTGTTGTCGTCGTCGTTGTTGTTGTTGTTGTTGTTAGCGCTTTCATATCTGACTTGATACTCTGCCCCTCCATTAAAAGCAGTCCAAGGCAAGATGAGGACCGTAACGTCAGCCTGTGGTAAAGTGGAAGCTGTGACCGTGAGAAGAAGTGAATCAGCTGATGCTCAGCAGATCGACAGGCTGGTCAGTCCCTCGGCTGTTTCAGTGTTTGGGAGGATCAATGTAATTCATGTTCTGTAAGTATTGACAGAAAAACGGTTTTTCCTTTTCATAAACTAGATATAGAGTAGATAGCCCAATGATAACACTCCTCCCACTACTACTAGCAACTACTATTACTATAACTACTGGTGCTATAATACTACTACTACTACTAGTACTACTGCTCCTGCTACTACTAGCTACTACCAGTACTACTACTACTCAGCGGTGGAAGAAGTACTCAGATCTTGTACTTCAGTAAAAGTAACAATACCACAGTGTAGAAATACTCTGTTACAAGTAAAAGTCCTGCATTCAAATTTGTACTTAAGTAAAAGTACAAAAGTATTAGCATCAAAATATACTTAAAGTACCAAAAGTTATGCAGAATGGCCCATTTCAGAATAATGTATATTATATTATTGGATTATAATTACTGATGCATTAATGTGTTCATCACTTTAATGTTGCAGCTGGTAAAGGTGAAGCTGATTTTAATGACTTTATTTACTGCTGGGTAGTTTGTAAATTTCCCCCTGGGGATCAATAAAGTTTTATCTTAATCTGTAATAACACATCATAATTTATTTGTTGATTATATTTTGCATTATTAATCTGAATATGCAAAGTAACTAGTAACGTTAGTTATCAAATAAATGTAGTGGAGTAAAAAGTACAATATTTGCCTCTGAATTGTAGTGGAGTAGAAGTATAAAGTAGCAGAAAATGGAAATACTCAAGTAAAATACAAGTACTTGAGTAAATGTACTTAGTTACTTTCCACCACTGCTACTACTGCTACTACTACTAGTACTAGCTACTGCTGCCACTACTATTGCTGCTACTACTAATAATGAAAAGAATGATAATGATAATGATAATTGTGGTAATCATCATCCTCATAATCGTAATAACTATATTTTCCATCACCTCTCTGTACAAAGTTACTAAGTGCTGAACTGAGTATGTGTTGTCTGTCATGACCTGATTCTCTGGTTCTTGTCTGGTTCTTCTCTGGTTCTTCTCTGGTTCCTCTCTGGTTCCTCTCTGGTTCTTCTCTGGTTCTTCTCTGGTTCTTCTCTGGTTCTTGTCTCCTCTCTGCTCCTCTGCTGGTCCAGAGAGAAAGCCAACCTGGCGGTGACTCTGGCCACGGAGCAGAACCACATCCTGGCCCACGCCGCCTTCTTCGATTTCCCCATCGGAGACTTGGTGGATCAGACCCGCTGGGAGCCTTTTCTGCAGAAACACTTCAGCGCTGAAAAATACACAGTGTGTATCACTCATTACTCAGGACGATCCTGCAAAGACCTATCAGCTGTTGTGTTGTTGTCTTATAGTAAATACTGTTGATGGAAACCAGATCAGAGGTCATTTCAGCTTCAAATCAATCAATTGATCATGTAAACAAGGGCTGCAGTTAGAGAGGGCGATATAACAATATAATATCGATATTGTGATATCAGACTAGAGATCCTCTGGGATTTTGGTAATTGTGATATTGCTTAAATGTTGTCTTCTCCTGCTCTTAAAGGCTGTGTTACAATTATCTTTTACAGTTCTGCAGTTTTCTGAACTTATTTGGCTGTTCTAGTGTTCTAGAGAGAAATGAACAATGAATGCCTCCACCACATTTTCTCCCTGCTGCAGCCTCTGAACACACTGTTCCTCCACCTGTTCGTGGCACAGCCGAGCTTCGCCACAGACAGCGTGAAGGAGATAGTGAGGTACGGAAACAGACACGGGGATATCGTGCTTATTAAGAGCTGAATATGACACCGTGCACTTTGACAGGGTTTACAGTATTCTCATGACATGCACTGATCTGAAATATTTACTTTTTTAATCTCTGTTGTCTATTCAAATTCAATTCCACTGTCATTCCTTCATGTTGAATCCAAAGAATGAAATACACTGCATATACTGAACTGTATATGTCAAGATATTTAATGTGCTGTGTGGTGTGGGGGTTGTCACGGGGCATTGGACTGTAATAAGATGAAATGTTAAATATAAAGCACTAATATACACACAAAAGGACGATCCCACAGTGCAAGTTACTGTAAAATATAATCTAACCAATGTATAATGAACCTGTCTTTATGCATCTTTATATAGAGCTGTCTTCAATGCGATCACAGAGCTGGAGCACATCTGCCTGCTCAGCCCAAACATCAGCGTCTTAGGTGAAAAGAAATCACTTTGATCTCACTGTTCAGTTCATCGTTTATTTTATTTGAAACGTATTCAGCCTTGTGTCCGCTGTGTTTCCAGAGCCGGCGCTGAAGGAGGTTTTTGAGCCGATGGAGCGCCTGGGCGACCGCGGCCCACAATGCTTAGCGTCGGTCTGCCACAGACACAAGTACTGTCCGAGGCTGCATGTCCGCCCAGCCAGGTCCGCACAGCTGCACGCTTCATATGACTAGAGGGAATGGAAACTGTACAGTGCAGCCCAAAACTTCTCTGCCACTTCTCTAGCATCAATGATATTTCTCAGGACCAGGGCTGGAAAGAGCAGCAAAATATTCTGCTGAAGTAGAAGTGATGGAGTCATTAATATGTTCCCAGGGTCCTATGTTCCCCAGCTCTATATAGCACATAATGGGAACCTGAAAAAGATGTTCCCCAGCTCTATATAGTTAGTTAGGGTTAGGGTTTAGGTTTAGGGTTAGGGTTAGGGTTAGGGTTAAACATAGGGCCTTGGTAACATAGGACCCTGGGAGAACACATATGTAGAAATGGGGAACGTAGGACCCTGGGAACATAGATACGCTCCCGAAGTGATGCTACTTTGCTGAAATATGACTTAAATAGGCTAGAGGTAAAGTTACTGGTGTAAAATCTACTTAAGTAAAAGTAAAAAGCAGCTAATTTAAAATGTACTCAGGGTAAAAGTTACTTCTTTCATCTGTTAAAAAAAAACACAAAATGCCTATCTCCATCATGTTTCTTTTGTCACTAGTGAACTAGCTAGACAACAACTAGGCTAACGCAAACCAGTAATACTGTAGCTGGATGGATGGCTTTTTAGCTAATGTTAATGAAGCTATTATCACGGCTAAATTTGAGCATTTAATGTTAGTTAGCTGTTTCCTCCACATGCTTTAGCAAGTTTGATGCAGATACATTTTACAAATGACCAGTTTCTGTTTCTGTGCTCATGGAGACACAATTTGTACTCTGACTGATGCAATTTAAAATGTACTCAGGTGAAATACTTCAGCCATAACATATTTAAGTAAAAGTAAAATTAAAAAATACAAAAACTACGAGTGCACAAAGAAGCTTTTACATCTACTGTCAGGGCAATGTTGACCCTTGACCTCCTTACTGTTGGTTGCTTGTAATTTTAGCAATCTAGGAATTGAATTTTATTGTACTGTAGGGCTCGACGATATGGTTGAAATCAATATCACGATAATCATAAGGATTTTTTTTTATATCGATATGACGATATGGCTCACTTAAGCGAAATCACGTTAAATAATCAAATTAATGTTCATCATATTGAACCGAACGGTAATGTTTGGTGTGATGTCAAACTAAACTGAACTTTTCACATAATATTCCTACCATACTTCATTTTGTCTGAGTTTATAAATAAAATGAGCTTGTTCTCATCAGTTCAGACAGCAGAATTGTGCGTCTCGATATCCCAAAATCACCATATCATCACAATATAATCCCACTGAAAGACGATAAATGATAATATTGAATTATCGTCCAGCCCTATTCTAGTGTTGCACTCATTATGAGTCACTCTGGGTGAGAGCATCATCCATATGCCTGAACTATAATATATGCGTTTTCGTGTTTGATATCCTCTTGTTTCCTGGGTGATTCATGTTTGTACGTCCACACTGTGTGTTACAGGGTTGAGGATCATGATGACCTCACACACGTACTTGCGGAGCAGACAAACGAGCTGACACACACAGATCAACCTTACTACCTGGCAGAGCTCATCAAGGCACAAAATGAGGAAAACCATGTAGCTGTTTGTGAGGTTTGTTACCAGTTTGATCTCAACATTCATATTCATACTGCATCAACAGTCTGGGGATACCTAGGTTTTGAAAATGTTTAATAAATCAGCATGTTTTCTTTGTTGGTTTGCAATAACTTGACCCCATTAAAGACAAACTAGGTTTCATTTCAGAAAAAAATTGTACATGCAAATATTTGTGAGGATAACACCAAAACTATTAAACTATTCGTTCATCAACAAAAACGGGACTCTGCCGTTTTTTTTCTCTGTCATGAAAAACCTTCTGTTCACACCAAAGAGACACTTTGATGAACATGAAGCTGAGTGTGGAAGAAATAGAACCAAAGTATTAGGAAATAGATATTTTATGTTAAAAAAAAAAGCATTGCAGACATTTTTCCCGTATAGTAGTAGTACTTTGAAAATGTAGAAAAGGCAAGGTGTCCCCAGACTCTTGACAGGCGGTGTCCATGTATTGTTTTTCATTTCAGGCGCATTTCTTGTTGTGCTCAACATTTTTTTATTTTCAACAGTAACAAAATGATACAATACAAAATGATATAATACAAAGACCTAAAATTAAGACAAAACATACCGAAAACCACAACACAAGAGCAAACACAACCACATAAACAACAACAAAAAAAAAAAAACAGCAGTAGTCACAACCCGGTGAGTTTACTAAAAGTGGTTTGTACTTATTCTGTTATATTTGTTACCCCCATACTTATCACTCTTGACCATTCTTCTTTCAGGTATGTTGCTATTGGGGACCAGTCCCTTACAAACTCCTCTAGAGTTCCTCTTAACACATGTGATAGTCTCTCCAATGGCTAAATGGACATACATTTTTCATACCACGCTAAAATATCAGGGGGCTCTTCGTCCAGCCATTTTTGTAATATTATGAGGCGTGCAGCATATAAAGTAATTCTAAGAAGATACCTGTACCTGCGTTCATAATTCAAGTCTAATCCCAGTGCAAAGTGATGTGGATTCAGAGGTACTGTATATCTATCCCAAATATTTTCTTAATCTCGTTTTGGAGTGATAGCCAAAAAATTTCAATTTCAGGGCACGGCCACATAAGATGACTATATGTACCACAGCTATTTTTACATTTCACACATAATGGAGAGCACATAGGATCATATTTACATCGAATAGCTGGGGTTACATGTAGTCTGTGAATAATCTTATTTGGGTCTCATAGGATTCTCAGGCGCATTTCTGATCTTATTCAATTAGTTTAGAAGAGTCCACAGCAATTATTAAATCAAGATGCCCCGTTTTTCCCCGTCCCTCTGAAGCCGGCTCTGATGTGAGTCAAACCATTTGTTCCCAGTCATTTCTGATCCACTGTTAGGCAATTTAAAAATTTAATAGCAGCACTGCAGATGCTTTCGCCTGATTGTCAGAAATCCCGCGGTGGAGCGTTTCCCTCGGGAGCGGAGGGACGACAGACCCCCCCCACCCCACCCCCGCCCACCCCGCCCCCCCGAGTGGAGCTGACATGTGCTCATGGCAGCATATGGCAGATGAGAGCTGATACTTGGCCAAGACATGCTCTCACTGAACATATTGTGTCCAGACATCTGTAGCATTTTGGGGTTTTTGTCTGAATATGTTCAGCACTCAGAGAACAGACAGAGCAACATTGCCCCAGAGGGTTGCACTGTTTACTCCACCCTCGCTCCAAAGAACTTCATAAATTATTTGTGTAACTGCAGAATATGTCATTCAGAATAAACAGTTTTTCATTATTTCCATGTCCTAAATAATTAATGATAGTGTGTCTATTTCTGCTTAAGAGTCAAGCTTGAACTCTGTCCAAACCCAAAACCAGCATAAGGATTCATAGCTTTGTGTGAGCCTAGGAAATTGTTATTTTCCAATGATAAATTAATAAAAACAATATTTATGGACAATATGTAACCTGAACCAAACCCAAACCTGAGCAAATAAGTAAGAAATAGTCCTAAAGGTCAAAGTGGTAATCTTCAAGATCCATCTTTGTCCCTCAGCCTCACTGTGGTGTTTCTGCACTGCACCCCCCACATATCACCTGTCAATCAAACAGTGTGGGCGGAGCTTGGATTTTCTGTTGATGCAGTTTGAGTTTCTCTCTTCTTTGTCTGTTCAGTCATGGTGGCTATCGCTGCTCATGCTAACTACCCAGTTCTCCTTCTTCTGTTGATTCCAAACAAACTGGAAACGTAAAACATAAATATCAAGGTTTATTACTTTATTATAGTAGTGTAAAAAACATTTACCTGCCCATTTATCACACTGATGTTGTTTAAAACTTTCAGAAACACTGTACTGAGCGTGTACTGAGTCAGTGTGACCTTGTGTGTGTGTGTGTGTGTGTGTGTGTGTGTGTGTGTGTGTGTGTGTGTGTGTGTGTGTGTGTGTGTTTTCTCCACAGAGTGGTGGAGTTGCTGTCGGCTTCATCAGCGTCAGCGCCGATGTTGATCTGAAGCTGCTGAACGACTGCTTTGAGCTCGGCATGTTTGACGGTTTGTATAAGACCGGACCGGGACCTGCTGCCCAGCCTGAGGAGGAGGAGGAGGAGGAAGAGGAGGAGGAGGAGGAGGAGCAGGAGGAGAAGCAGGAGGAGGAGGAAGAGCAGGAGGAGGAGGAGAAGCAGGAGGAGAAGCAGGAGGAGGAGGAAGAGCAGGAGGAGGAGGAGAAGCAGGAGGAGAAGCAGGAGGAGGAGGAGGAGGAGGAGCAGGAAGAGCAGGAGGAGGAACCCAGGCAAACACAAAGCTCCGGCCCACAGGATGAAGCTGAACAGGTCTGACCACACACATCACGATCTGCACCGGTACTGACAGGATGAGTTCAGATAAGATGAAACGTAACGTCACAAAGAAACAGCATCTTGATGGCGTCTTGCTTCTGTACTTCAACGTATTTCCGGTTGAAACAAGATGTTGCGATGGGGCATAATCTTCACTGCTTCACAAAATTTTCGATTCTACAAAGTAGGGTTGAACAATTAATCGAAATTTTATCGAAATCGCAATATGGCCTACTGCAATTTTCAAATCACATGTGGCGCAATATTTGTTAAAGGTGAAATGTGTCAAAATAGCATTTTAAAGTAAATATTGTGGTGCTGCAGAGATGTCCTGGCCTACACATCATATTCTACAGACTTAAGAAAACATCTTTGTTTAGTACAGATCCCCGCAAAAATCACACCATAATCATTTTAATACGTTTTTCAATGAAAATGAGAATAATGATGTAAAAATGATCATTCCCTCTAATATCGCAAATCATATCGCAATTGCAATATCAGTCAAAATCGTTCAGCCCTACTACAAAGTGAATAAATTCAGCCACCGGGACACAACCATGGAGTCTGAGGAAAAGGAGACAGGGTTTTCACCACAGAACCATGTTTCCACTCATTGTTATTGAAAGCTGTGAAGTTGCAGGTTTTATATGATGGGATGGGCAGGGGAAAAAATCTGTGATGGTATTATTGGTTGGAATCTTTATGCACAGCTACTGGTACGCCATGAAGTAACTACTAGAAATACACTGTTGTCAAGGAAGGAAACGTAATGGGATTTTGAAATAAAAAGTCAGAGAAAATAAAAGTATTGTTATGTTTTTTTGGCATTTACTGTTAAATAGTTGTACATTATGATATGGAAAATTAAGTACCATGGTGACAAAGTAATTTTTCATTTCATTGGGACTTTAAATTATCCCCCGCCAGGAAATTGCAGCAGCAAATACAGTAAAGAAAAACAGAATATAAATAGAAACATAACAAAATGAGGTTTATATATCTATCCATACACAACCAACAATTTCAGCACTAGAACATGCTAAGCAGAAATGTGCAAATGAAAGTATGAAAATGTTTGGATAGATAGATAGATAGATAGATAGATAGATAGATAGATAGATAGATATTGTTTGTAATTTTTCACTTTCTCATACTTCTCATACATATTTGAGAGCAAAATGAGAATATATGGACAAACAATATGTGAAGGTACAACATGTATAGAGCAGTGGTTCTCAATGTGGGGTCCGGAGACCACCAGGGGTCCTTGAGGGGGTTCCAGGGGGTCCCCAGCAAACTGATGAATTGTTAAACTTCAACATTTCATTTACAACAAGTTAACACAATTAGAGAATGTAGAAGAATGACTGTTCTGATCATAGTTTCTCTGTTATCTCTCTACCTACAATACAGATAGTCATGGAATTCTGGAGAAAATCATATCTAACAATAACAATATTCTCAGATTTGGGTCCGAGAGACAAAATCTCATCAAATGGGGGTCTGTGGCTCTAATGTGGACTAATTTAGGGTCCTTGATATGAAAAAGGTTGAGAATCACTGGTATAGAGGATGTGCAAATGGTGTCTGTCTATACTGCAGGTGTTATACACTCCAAACCACAATAACCACTACTGCATAATACTATATACTAACTGTTACTGTTACTGTATATGTGATTATCAGACAGACTCTAATAGATTACACTGGCTGCATGTGTTTAAAGGTGTCAGTGCAGGACTCGGGTGAAGCTGCAGACCTGGAGGAGCAGAGCGAACGTGTTTCTCCACCCGGCGGCACAGCGGAGGTGAAGCAGCCGTCCTTCTGTCTGGACCTCCTTCTCTTCTTCTCTCCTGCCGTACGTTTGCTGTTATACTCGTCATTGGATTTGAAGAGTTTCACTTCTCTCTTCTCTCTCAGCAGGAGAACACGCAGTCCACCGGACCCAGAGGGTTTTCAGAGACACCCAACGCTTTCTGCATCCGGCTGTTCAGCATCGACAAGAACTATGAGATGAGGTGAGGTCAGGGTGAGGTCATGTGCGTTCTGTGGCCAAGTAGTTACAGAAATGAAGCGCACCCAGACAGCCAACCAACTCTGTTTCCTGGGATTTTTTTTTTTCATTAGTTGGGGGATTTGCATTGTATATGAAGAGTTAAGTTCTAAAATGAGATATACAACAAAAAAATAGAAGGAAATAAGTGGCGCCTTCTCTTGCAAAATGATCAACAGCACAAAATGAAAACAAATGGTACTTTTTAAAGGGCAGTAGGTGCTGTATCTTCTGTATCTTAAGTCCTTGGCAGACAAAACAACACTTTAGCAGACTGGATCCTCTATATTTTAGAGATGATGAATGATGAATTTCAAGTATTTTTCAATGGAAAAAAGGAGATTCAAGGCACTGAAGTGGATTAACAGGCCTTGGTAGCCACAAAGTGTAGGTCACCAGCTATTTTAATGTTTTAGCCCAACTTAATAAAGGCCTTTTTAATAACCAAATACACTTTTTTTTCCATTGAAGACTCTGATCCCAGTCACCAAAGAGCACCGGTGGAAATGTGCCCCTTTTCTTCCTTTGTGAATTTTTTTTTTTTTTTTAACTAAAATGGATATAGAGCTTTTGGAAATTAAATTGAGAAATAAAGTAAATGAAAAATGCTCAGTAAAGACCTTTTCTGACAGATAACTGGGCCAGCACCAGAATACTGTGCTGGACAGAATACCTAGTTAGGGAATTTGCAGTGCATTTGAAGAGATTAGTTCTAAAATGAGATATACAATAAAAAACAGTTGGCTAGACGAAAATAAGTGGCGCCTTCTCTTGCAAAAATGATTAATTGAACAAAAATGATGGTACTTTTTAAAGCACAGTAGGTCACTTAAGATCTTGGTTGATAAAACTTTTACAGAATGAAATAATCTTCTGTAATTTAGAGACGAATGAAGGATGAAATTGAGTGAAAATGAAGAAAGTCAGGGATTTTTTTTAATTCAAAATGGACATATACTCAAAAAACAAATTCCTTATATTAGATTTTTTGGACTTGTGTGTGTGTGTGTGTGTGTGTGTGAGTTCGACCCCTTCCATAGCGGCGGTGGCAGGCGTCCAGAGCGGCTCCAGTCGTCCGCTGTGTCGTTAAAGCAGGGAGAGTGACTGTTAGCTGGCTCCCGCTGGGCTCCTCTCACCATCGCCTTGCCTCCCAGCTGTTACTGAATATGGAGTCGAGTCGCTCCCCGCCGAGAGTGAGCATGTTATTAATGAGAGCCGCGCTTAAAGTGACAGCGAGTCGAAGGCGAGAAGTCGAGCTGGAAGCGGCGGGGCGGGTTGGCCCGGCCGGTCGTTCCGGTGCGCTGATCTCCCCCCGGCTGGCTTCGCTTCTGACGCTGGCAGAGAAAACCGATTCTCACCGAACTTCCCCTTCCTCTCCTCTCTTCCAGATCAGTGGACTTTCTTCCACACATATTCAAACTTTTCCCAGTGAGTATATTACATTTACATGGCCCGTTTTAGCTCCTAGCCAGAGTCGACTTCCAATCAGTGCAAAAGTAGAATAAGCTTCGATTTCTGGATTTTCTACCTGACTAGCAGCCAACAGTAAGGAGGTCAAAGGTCAGAGCCACAGCACCCAGGCAAGATGCAACAAACATTCCAGAGTCCCTATATGATGATATATAGATATGATGATATATGATAGAAATGTGCAGACTGAGGGAGAAGAGGTAAAAAACAGGATTCCTACACACATCAGGAAAGGTTTTTGAAAATCATGGAATAAGCATGGCTGATCATTTCCAGGTATTGAAAAGTTTTTAAATTGCACGAAAATCAGGAAAAGTATGCAAAAATGTTTCGGTGTCCTAATACAAATATGTGCACACATTTAATATAGTTTTAGAGCCAATACTAGTTATTTGTTGTTGTGAAGAATAATCTTGAGTGATGTGGCCTAGTTGGCTGCCATATTGACCAGCCATTATATCAACCAACCAAATGTAGACGACATGAAACATAGGAAATCACTAACTGAAGTAGAAGTAGGCGAGGCAGGTCAAGGGAAAGTGGGTGCACCAAAAAAACTAAATTACAACACTTCATCACAAAATAACTCCTGGAATCTATTGAACATCACAAATTCATGATATGTAACAGTGTAGGAAATGTGTAGGAACCCTGAGAGTTTTTTGGAATCTACTCAGAAAATTGTCTTTCTGATACATTATACATATCAGACCACAGTATTAGTTGAAGCTCAGGGGCCGGATTCACCAGTGTGTTCTTAAGATAGATCTTAAGAAATGACATAAGAGGAAATTTTAGGAAGTTCTTAAGAAGGCTCTTAAGTGCAATTCCTCAATATTTTCTTAGTAACAGTCTCATTTCTTACAAATTTATTTAATTTTCCAACTTAAGGACTTCTCAAAATAGGGCCTGAATTAATTCTGGTTAATAGACTTTAGGCTTACTGCCATTGAGGGTAGGAGACAAGGCTAGGAGGCTAGGAGACAAGGCTAGGAGGCAACCCAAAGTGCTTCCATCTACAAAACAATTGGGGAAAAACCTATTTAGGGCAACTACAACTGATGAAGTATATGAAAAGATTTAAACATTGGTTGCTGTTGGTAACTGTCAAATTTGCTAGCTTGTTTTCAACAGACATGAGACAGAGGCCTACCTGGCCCTACACCAAATAAAGCTTTACAATAAATGTTCATCTTAATGTTAGGTGTAGGGGAACCTATGAAGACTTTGAACTATAACCTACTTGTCTAAAATGTGTTTAAATATATGATATTAGAGGCTTACCTTTTCACTGTAGGAGTTTTAAGACAGGTGAAGGGCCGTCTTAAAGTTAAGAAAAAAATCAAGAACAAATTTGAGAACTTTCATTCCGAGAATACCATTTATTCCTAAGTTTTTTCTTAGGAAGAAACATAAGAAGAAAGTTAAGAAAATATATAAGAACTGTTTTTGAGAATAGCATTTTTTTTCCGTAAGACTAAAGTGAAGAAAAAAATGGCACTTGAGAAGATTTTTTTTCTTAAGAGGGTTTTGTGAATCCGGCCCCTGGTCCTTGTCTCTGTCAGGACCGGGACTTCTGCGTCATCACGGTCCCGGAGCTGACGCCGGACTTCCCCCTGCTGCAGAGCTTCTCCAGGCTGGTTCCCCGTCCCAGCAGCACCCTGTCCCACCAGCTCTACATCTGCCACCGCTCCGGGACGCTCAGGTGGGTCGAACTCAGCAGAAACCTTTTCTATCTGACGGTTTTGTCTTTGTTTTAAAGGTGCTGTGTGTAGCATCTTACACATCAATATATCCTTGTTAAATTAACTGCGATATCTTGTTCTAATGACTGTAAACCAATGAGAGCATGTTGGAGATGATTGGTCTCCTCTATCTCACACCAGTAGTATTGTTAGTTCTAGTGTTTCTCCACATTAAGACTACATTCCCCATAAGCCCCGTTGCTTCCTGCATTTTTCCTTTGCTTTAAAAGGAGTTTCATTCCTCAAGAGACACACAGTGACTGATAGCACAAGATGAAAACAAATTACAGTCCTTGTTGAAAACTTTAGTGGAAGTGGTGCTCATAAGGCATTATAAGCACATGGTGTGTGCATTATAATTAGTATAATCAGAGCATGATATAATATACACACTGTGCAAAATATGAGTGGGCTGGATACTTGCAAAGCTAATGACATGATATTTTAGTTAATGTAATTATTTGATGTTTCTATCATTAGATTTGATTCGATTCTTTATTGTCATTGTAACAAGTCCGACAGCAATCCGTAAATGCAGCTAGTATAAATATACAATAAATAAGTAATAAACATGTATGATTAAAAACAGGTTTAAAAACAGTGCTAACAAGTTAAAAGTGATAAAAATGTACTTAGAATCATGATGTTTGTCTGATGATTATATTCTAAGAAAAGTTGATCTGTGCTAACAGGCTTATTACCTGCTTGTAATGCTTCACAATCAGCTTCAAGTAAAGTGTGACTGTACTTTTATTAAGTACCTTAAGTCCTTGACTGACAAAACATTTTCCCAGCTGAATCCTGTGTAATTCAGAGATATTGAGTGTTAGACCTGATGTAATGGGTGGACACCCTCCTGGTCCCGGTGTCTTGCTGCAGCAGTGTGTCGGTGCGGCCGGCCCTGGCTGCAGACCGGCCTGCAGTCTGCTGTGTGGTGGAGAGGCTGAACCTGCAGGAGGCTCTGCTGGAGGACCTGGACCAGTACTGCCAGGCCCGCAGAGACCCGGTCAGCTGCTGCAACACCCACTGACGACACCCACTGACAACACTGACAACACTCACTGACAACACTGACAACACCCACTGACAACACTGATGACACTCACTGACAACACTGACAACACTGACAACACTCACTGACAACACTCACTGACAACACTGACAACACTCACTGACAACACTCACTGACAACACTGATAACACCCACTGAGAACACTGACAACACTCACTGAGAACACTGATAACACTCACTGACAACACTGACAACACCCACTGATGACACCCACTGACAACACCCACTGATGACACCCACTGACAACACCCACTGATGACACCCACTCTCAACACCCACTGATGACACCCACTGACAACACCCACTGATGACACCCACTGATGACACCCACTGATGACACCCACTGACAACACCCACTGATGACACCCACTGATGACACCCACTGACCCACCGACAACACTCACTGACAACACTGACAACACTCACTGACAACACTGACAACACCCACTGACAACACCCACTGACAACACCCACTGATGACACCCACTCTCAACACCCACTGATGACACCCACTCTCAACACCCACTGATGACACCCACTGACAACACTGACAACACCCACTGATGACACCCACTGATGACACCCACTGACAACACCCACTGACAACACTGACAACACCCACTGACAACACTGACAACACTGACAACACCCACTGACAACACTGACAACACTGGCAACACTCACTGACACAGTAATAATGAAGTAAGCACATACGTATGTATCACACAGTATCAATCCTCTGTCTGTGTGTTTGTTTGTTTATTTATTTTTTTCTCTCTCTTTCTTTCTTTCTTTCTTTCTTTCTTTCTTTCCCTCTAAATGTATCTTTATTTTTTTTGAATGTTTACTTATTTGTTTACTGTTTGTTTCCTCCATTATGAAGAAGCAGTGTGCCACTACAGCTAGCTAATTTGCCACCACTGCTAAAAGAAACACGTGTGACTCAGTCTGATATTTCCCATATTTTGCCCATTTTCTCCCCCTAAACACAAACAATACAAACAATGTCTAGATGACAGGGTCAGTGTCGTATTGGAACAGAAAAACCCATTTCTCAAAGTTCTTGGTAAGGAAAAATAAGATGAAAATTCTAAACTTTCAAAATGAAACGGTGATTGATTTGGAGTACCAAGGTGTGACTGGAGCTGTTATTATTATCATGATTGTCTTGGAGGAG
This sequence comes from Centroberyx affinis, assembly GCF_046629955.1. Lineage (NCBI taxonomy): Eukaryota > Metazoa > Chordata > Actinopteri > Beryciformes > Berycidae > Centroberyx > Centroberyx affinis. The sequence continues at coordinate 21,380 of NW_027282221.1, forward strand.
TGAGGAGTGTCCCGTCTCTGCCAGGGAACAGATTGGTGAGACTTCAGTTCAGCGGATCCCCGTCCCGCCCGACGCCCCAGCTGTCACTGCTGCAGCTCCAGGACACATAATTACTCCTCAAATGAGAATGGAAGCACTTCATGTGTATTCATGGCATCGGGCTCGGCTAGGGTGTGAGGCCGCTTTCAGCTCATGATCACTCAAATGATCTCATCTCATTTTCTATGTGTTGTCTTCTTCTCTTGTTCTTTTTTAGGACGGGACTCCGGTTCAGGCTTTCGTGGCCGAAGTGCAGAGCCAAGTTGTGGGGATTCTGATCATTAGAGACGAGGAGGTACTTACTTGCAGTGGTGGAAGAAGTACTCAGATCTTTTATTAAGTAAAAGTAGAAATACCACAGTATAAAAATACTCTGTTACAAGTAAAAGTCCTGCATTCAAAATGTTATTAAGTAAAAGTACAAAAGTATTAGCATCAAAATGTACTTAAAGCAACAAAAGTAAAAGTACTCATTATGCAGAATGGCCCATTTCAGAATAATACAGTATATATTATATTATTGAATTATAATTATTGATGCATTAATGTGTAAGCATCACTTTAATGTTGCAGCTGGAAAAGGTGGGGCTGATTTCCACTACTTTATATACTGCTGGGTAGCTTACAGTAATCTATAATAACACATCACGATTTATTAGTTGATTATATTTTGTATTAATAATCTGAATCTGCAAAGTAACTAGTAACTTAAGTACAAAAAAGTACAATATTTCCCTCTGAAATGTAGTGGAGTAGAAGTATAAAGTAGCATAAAATGGTAATACTCAAGTAAAGTACAAGTACCTCAAAATTGTACTTAAGTACAGTATTTGAGTAAATGTACTTAGTTACTTTCCACCTCTGCTTACTTGGTTATCCTGAGACAGAGCAGAAGGCAGTGGGTCTGAAGCTGTCTTTAAAGATGAATAGATGCTATACTCCATTAAAAACATATCTATAATTGTAGCATTAATAGTATAATAGCATAGTGTTTCTTCACTGCAGAAAAAGAAAAAAATGTTCATTCAATCTTGTGTTGAGCCTTAAAATCTAATATTTATTAAAATATATGAAAAAATGTGAGATAATTTCACTTGTTGCCAATGCAGTTTCACTTGTTTCAAGTCTTGCTTGATGCCCTATATCAGAGGTTCTCAACCTTTTTCATATCAAGGACCCTAATTTAGTCCACATTAGAGCCACGGACCCCCATTTGATGAGAGTTTGTCTCTCGGACCCAAATCTGAGAATATTTTTTTTGTTAGATATGATTTTATCGAGAATTCCATGACTACCTGTATTGTAGGTAGAGAGATAATAGAGAAACTATGATCAAAACAGTCATTTTTCTACATTCTCTAATTGTGTTAACTTCTTGTAAATGAAATAATGGTAAATTTTAACAATTCATCAATTTGCTGGGGACCCCCTGGAACTCCCTCAAGGACCCCTGGTGGTCCCCGGATCCCACGTTGAGAACCACTGCCCTATATGACCCTATCAGGAAATAAGGCGGATGACTGATAGTATCGATTTGATTCAAGAAAAAATCTTGGAAACAACTTGTGAACCTTTATTTTATTTAAGTCTCGTGCTGCACTGAAGGATGATCCCTCATTTACAATACAGTCGACAATACAGCAACGACAATCAAGAATTTTTTTCAAACTTGAATAGGTTCTTGTAATAGAAAAACGTCCCAGTAGAGAATTGCTTTTTTGTGTTTGTTCATTTGTACTGACTTTCTATATCCACACATCATAATCTCAGCATAAACTGTCTAAACGGTTTCCCTGACAAATATTAGTCCTGGAAATGTGTCTCTCTGCCATGGAGAAAGTCCTGGAGTTTATTTATTAACAGGAGTGTGACCGTGTGCCTCTGTGTCCCTCAGGACGTCGAGTTCATCCGCTCCCACTACAACATCGAGAACTTCATCTACTTCAGCCACCACCGCTACGAGGAGCACGCTCAGATGTGCCACTTCGCCCTCAGCCCCGTCTTCCAGCACCACGCCAAGCACTTCCTGAAGGAGGCGCTGCGGCTGGCGCGCAAGTCCTGCCTGTACCTCCGGCTGCCCCCCCGCCACCGCAGACAGGTGGGTCAGAGGGCCGGGGGGGGTGAGGGTGGGGGGGGGGGGGGGCAGGTCCTCACCGGCTCCTGAGCATCATCATGCCTGCTCCAGTGTGCAAGTGCTGCTCAGTTACACATGTTCATTAGTGCATGTGCTGCAAAAAATGTCCATCCTCACAAGTCATTCAGTCTTAAATCTAAGTCAGACTCTACCAGTTACCAGTCAAAAGTTTGGACCCACCTGATTGAATGTTCTATGGTTTTCATTCTCCTAAAGGTTTATGCTTAAATGCTTGAAATTAGTTTCTTAGACAAATACTATTCAGTATATATTCAGTTTATTGGGTGCATAAACACTAAATTATCATGAAATAAGGCAGATGGACTACAATATCTTATCATTTGATTCAAGAAAAATCCAACAACTTGGAAGGTGGAATTATCTCACCTATCTGATCCTTTTCATTTGTTTATTGTAGTTTCAGAGTGAATGTGTGATTGTTAAGTGTCTAGAGGTGCTGTTCTCTAATGTTCAAGACTCCTACCTCACATGTTCCCCTACTAACCTGGGATCAGATCCTGACAGAAACTTTATAGTCCCTCCCAGCCTTCTGACTGTCTCGATACAGCAAAAGTGTTTCTTGAGAAAATAACGATCTAAAGGACTTGTTAAAGCTGCACTAAGCAACTTCACACGTTGGCGGCTCCAAATGGCAGCCGGAGGAAACTGTGTGAAAACTAGCTGAAGTTCATTCCTGCCCTGCAAAGCCAAAGAGCCGTGACTGCCTCGGGTAGTGAAACTGAGAAACATGACTTCAGTGTTTATCTTCTGTCCCGACGAAAGTATTGCCAAAGTATTTATGGATCTAATTTTTCTTTTTGACGTGAAATCTAAACCTTAGTTGTGACCATTGACCTTTAAAACATACAAAAAGTAGTTACCGTTGGTTGCGTTTGTAGGGAAGAATACTCAGTAAACTGCTCACCAACCGGCCGGTCTGTGATGCTTTATACCAAAGAAACCAAGGAGACGAGAGAGGAAAACCCAAGACCCAAGACCAGAATTTAATTTGGAATACTGATAATACTGTAGGGTGAATCTACAGCATCTCAGTTAGTGGGGACGGGACGCTCTTCTCTGTTGCACACACACTTTGTGATTTAGCCTGATAAGACAGCTGGATTTTTACACAAAGATCTTTCCTGCTGCGGCTTTAAGACGGACACTTCTTGCAGCGCGCGTCTCCCTGCAGGCCGGCGGTCCCCCGGGGGGGTCGGGGGGTGGGGTGGGGGGGGTGGCAGCAGGTGCCGGCGGCCCTGCCAGCTCCACCTCTCCACACCACGACAAGACGGTTCCTCGACCGCGTAGAGGCCTCCACTTCCTCTGCTAATTACCTTTCACAAACAAGCGCCAGATTGGGAGATGATGAGGTGCAAATAGAATAATGGGAAAAGCTAACCAGAGGAGAGAATTAGCTGTACTCGGGGAGTGGATGGAGCTCTGGGTTTTGCCAGCCGGGGATCTGGTGCTGTGTCCCGGGCGCTGGCAGAGCATATCGATGGTGGAAGCCTTGCATCATCCAACCTCTTCACCAGAGATAATTATCACATCGCCGCCTGCCAGTTGCCTCCCAAGCCCTCCACGCTGATGCCGCACAGCCCGGGAGGATACGCAAACCCTCTCTGACACTCAACCCTCTTCTTCTTCTCCTCTCAGAAATCCTGCGTCCACCCTCTGACTTGCGTCCTGAGCTGCACGGTGCCCGTCCGCCCACGACGCCAGATCCTCTACCCGGCGGAGGAGCTCGGCACCAACGGCCCGTCCAGACAGATCACCGAGGAGCAGGTGGGCACAGCAGCAGCTGGCTGACAGCCTCAGCCTGCCAGGGAATGCAGATGAGCTGCAGGCTGCTGTCTGCTGAGAGGGAGGGAGGGAGGGAGGGAGGGAGGGAGAGAGAGGGAGGGAGAGAGAGGGAGGGAAGGAGGGAGGGAGGGAGGGAGGGAGGGAGAGGACCACATGGGTTCAGTTTGACCACCAGAGGGCGCTGCTTCAAAAGGGACAAGCCATAGATCAGTGATTCTCAACCTTTTTCATATCAAGGACACATTTAGTCCACATTAGGGCCACGGACCCCCATTTGATGAGATTTTGTCTCTCGAACCCAAATCTGAGAATATCTTTATTGTTAGCTATATGTGATTTTGTCCAGAATCCCATGACTGTATTGTAGGTAGAGAGATAACAGTGAAACTATGATCAAAACAGTCATTCCTCTACATTCTCTAATGGTGTTAACTTCTTGTAAATGAAATAATAATTAAGTTTAACAATTCATCACTTTGCTGGGAACCCCCTGTAACTCCCTCAAGGACCCCTGGTGGTCCCCGGACCCCACTTTGAGAATCACTGCCATAGATAAAGTGTTTGGGAAATATCACAGAATGGTTCTTTTGAGTATTGATAGTATTCTGTTACATCAGCACACGGCCATCTTGGTAGGAAAATAACAGGTGATTGTAAAAAATTAACAGGTGATTACAATCAAATGACAAACACAGCCAATGAGCTGTGTGTATTGTAAAGCACCATATTGGTAGGAAATGCATGTGACATCATGGGAATACTATGAATAGCCATGAAAGAACCATTTCTGGTTCCACAAAGAACCTTTCAACATTTTTAAAAGGTTTAGTTATTAAAAGGCTTAGTTACTGCATGGTGGTGATGGCATAAATGTGGGGAAAAAAACAAACCCCTCCATAGTTTATATTGTGGAGTTGCAAATGAGGCTATACAAGGGCAGATGAACAAAAACACAATGCAGATGTCTAAGCAAAGGAGAGCAGAGACGGTTCTTCAAAGAACCTTCTATGGCATCACTCCAAGAACCATTTTCAGTTCCAGTTCAAACCTTTATTTTTCTGTGTGGATGGGGGGGAAACTCTGGTACAACAGGCAAAAGAACATAGGATTATGTAAATGAACTGCCCCAAAATATCTAGATTTTATTTTAGTATGTTTAGTCTTTGCAGTTTATCCACATATACAGTAGTATTTCCAAATATTTTTTATGGTTTCCTGAAGAGCAGTCAAGACACCGTGCAGAGCCACTTGTAATCAGCTGCTGGTTGGTGGCAGGAATACAAAACAGCCCATTTAAAGAAATGATCCAACAGTGTGCGGTTGGATTATGCTGCATGCACGTTGTACGGGAATAACAAAGTCAGAGCAACTTGATTTTTGCATGAAGCCGTCAAAAGCTGCGATTGCAGTTTTCTGTTGACTCTGGATGCTCCTGATCAGCTTTTTCACACATAATGATCATACATTTAGGTTCATTTTTAACAGCAAACTGAACATTGCAATGTCAACCACAAATGAAAGATCCATCTATCATTCCCCAGACTTGACTGCAGGTATTTTCTTGTTGGTGATGTCAAAATTCAGGAATTTGGAAACATCAGGGTCCATCACCAAACCACCAGTTCCCAAGTATACGACCAGAAAGCTGAGGTTAACAGACTTTTCAAGAAGGATGCTTGTATACAATGACTGACAAGGAAGTGATTGTCTTTTCTCTGAATGACAACTTACCTGACTCTATCAGAATTTGTCCTAATGTGGTAAACCCCGCCCATCTGGTACTCCAAGCAGGTTAAAACAAACGCTGCTAATGATTTGCAGCGGCATGTGACTCCAGGTCTGATGTGGGTCAGGAGGAGTCTTACCTGGACTGTCTCAGTAATGCTGATGAGCTTCTTACTCTGTTAGTGCTGCCTGGCCTCCTGGAGAACTGGATGAATGTGCAAGGACATTAATGTAATTACATTAAGGAGGAAAATAGAAAGAGCAGGGTTCCTACACAAGTCTGGAGAAAGAATTTGGTCATTTCCATGTTCTTGATGAGTTTGGAAAATGCGAGTATTTCCTCTCTCTAAGTTAACACCAGCCACCGGCCAGATCCAGGTGGATTTTGGCTGTTGCCTGTCGGTTTGCTCTTTCCACCAGCCGCTTCAGCAGGGAGCCAAGCATCATTTAGTTTGTTGTGTTTTATTATTATTAGCACATGTTAAATCAGCAGTGTAAATACACAGTAAAGCCTCCCTATTAAAATCATCATAATCAATTTTAACACAATATCTAAACTACAAATGCAATTCAATACAAGACTATATGATAAAGTGAATAGTATGACTAATAATGATGACATGAAATAGGATATATTGCATGATTAGGTGAGTTTTTCATTCATTTAGACACGTTGGTTTTCGTATGTCAACATGTGACATTTCCCATTGACATTTTCACCTGCGCATTTCCTCTTTGCATGTGAAAAGTTCTCACATGTGAAGCTATTGACATATCTAATGACAGGTGAAAATGTAAAGGGTTAGCCTAACCCGAAGTAAAAACTGTCACATGTGAAAACCAACATGTGTCCAGAAATTTGAATTCACTTGTGGGTTTGCACATGTGACTTTTTTTTGTAAGGGTTTCATTCTAAAAACAGGTAGCTGGTAAAAGAGTAAAAGTGGCTGGTGAAGTTTTGGAAGCCGAGCCACTGTGGCCAATGTACAAAAAAAGTTAAAGTTAAATTCCTGCCCTGCACTTCATGTTTTTCCTCTTGTTTGGTTGCTAAAACATGAAATTGAACCTTGAACCGTCGTGCGCTCTGATCTTTACTCTCACAAGCTTCGTTGAACTGAATGTGGCTGTGATTTAATTTAGCGTCACACACCTCAAATATTTGCTACATGTGCAGCTCTCTCTAAAGGCCGCCATGTAGCTACACCTGCATGGCCATCTCACTCCATCAGATTGGCACACACACACACACACACACACACACACACACTCCTCGTAGCACAGCAACCATGACTTCCAGGCCGGCGTGCAGATAAGCGGCAGCAGCTTTGTCTCAGCCTCCCGGTGCAAAGCCTCGGCTCCGGCTCCGGCACATTAATCAAATTTAAAGCACCTGTTCCCTCTCTGTCAATACAGGATCATATTACACAGAGCCACGCTCATTGTGTTTAGGAAAGGTGAGGCATCTCCAGCACGATAAGGAGCGCTGCACCTGCTGCACGCCACACACACACGCACACACACACACACACACACACACACACACACACACGCCAGAGAGCAGCTTTGTTCATTTGATCACCTCATGTGTTTTAGATGCGTACAGGCAGGGAGTGAATGTGTTCTGATGTGTAATCTGTGACATTTTCATTTAAATAAGTGTCAAAATAATAAATAAATGTCAAAATAAAGCGTCCGGATGACACAAAGCTCAGAACTGAGGGTTAATGATTGTTTGAAAATGTTAATGATCCATTTGAAGATGTTCTTTTGTTAATATCTATGTATGTAAATGGATAACCTTTCTCTTTAAAGTAATAATCAGTGACATTTTCATGTAAATAAATGTCCGTTTTGCTTCCCTCTATCACCGAATATCACAGAATAAAATCTACAATATATACATACATGCCAACATATATATTAAGGATTATATAACAGAATCAGAATCAGATTTATTGGCAGAGTGAGTTTGCACATACAAGGAACTTGACTTGTTCTTGTAGGTCACATCTAACATGAAAAATTTAAAAATGTACTATATAACAACTTTAATGTAGACTTAGGAAAAAGGTCTCTTTTTGAGGTAGTATATAAAGTATTTAGTATATAAGTAGTATATAACTATGAGTAGAATAAGTAGTATATAAAATTTAAAATAGAAATGTAAGACTTCTATTTAACATAAGTTGCTTTCATTTCCTGGCTAGAATCCAAGCAGTTCATCTTTACATCCTCAGTCAGAACATTAGAAGACATCAGATGCATGCACACATGTTTAACATAAGCACAGATTAATCAAAACCCAGAGTCAGTCCATCAGTATGGTATATGACAGATGTCGGGCATGCCGGCCCCTCATGGAACTCATTTGAATATTACACAAAGGTTAATTCCCCCCGCTAGGTTTCCCCCTTTTTATGCTTGATGCCATTTTCCATCCAACAAGGTGCATTGTGGGGCCAATCTACCTAATTATGGATGATGAAGGAGCAATTAGCGCGCTGAGATCGCAGGGCGGCGAGCGGAGACGGGAGGCGGTGGAGGAACTGGAAAAATGGGAGTTTGGGAGTGAAATGGCAATGCTGTACCTCCTACTGTAAAACCTGACTGACTGTTCGGTTATTTCATCTTGTCTCCAGACTTATCAAGATTATTTTAGGATTTTTTAATGAAATCATCTCATATAATTTTACCGGTTTCAACAAATTTGACTTTTTTTCCCAGGAAAACAAGTTACATAACTTGTTTCAGGACTTTTACTTGGTAAAAGTGAGATCATTTGACTAAAAATATCACAAAATAAGCTTGATAGGTCTGGAAGTTAAAATCACTGGACATCTTGTCACTTTTTGCAGTGTAGAAGGACCAAGCTGCTGTCAATCACCTGCAGCTTCGAATTTAGAATGAGAATATCTCAGCTTTCAAAATGTCCTCCATTACGACTTCAACACACTTTCTGTACAAGCCAGTGTTTTTAGTCGTCATCATCATCATCATCATCATCATCATCATCATCATCATCATCAATCATGCCAGGAATCAGCCATTCTAACTGTCTTCCTCTCAAACCCCCAGAATCCATTGGTGCCTCTGCTGTGACATTTGGAGAAATCCTTCTGGATCTGGCCCTCCACTTTTAAATGTTAAAAAGCACGGTTGGCATTCAGTGTGTTTCACTCAGCCCACATGCTGGAAGTGTAACATTTGGCATCAACACTGCTTAAGCATTATACACTGTAAAGGTTTTTGGCTGAAAGCTGGGACTCTCTTAGGCAGGCAGAGTAAGTGCCTTGATAAATGCTCATCCTGCTGCAGAGCCTCGTCCTTCAATGAAATCCAAATGGGGAAAAAATTGGACACATCATTATGTAATGCTTTTAGTGGTTTAATAATTAAGGGTGCATACACTTGATGAATTAATGAATTTTCATAAAAGGCAGCAGCCACTTTGTGAGTGAAACCTTGAAAGACTGCGGCTCGATCCACAGAAATACCCCTCTGAAAGAGTTTTTTAGAGGAATAAAGCCGGTGGGTCTGACTCACTGTTCCTCCCTCTGCCTCCTCAGGAGCCGTTTGCCCTGAACCTCATCAGCAGGAAGCTAACCATGGAGCCAAAGGTCACCGTGAACGCCCGGGTGGTGGTGGTGGGAGCGTCCGACACAGGCTTATCCTTCCTGGAGGTGCTCGCTTTCTGGTGAGTCTACCTCTGAATGTGGTTTCAGGTGATGGGACGATATATTGAAACTCAAAAATGCAAAAATGTGAGACGCATCGTGGGTCAGGAACATGAATGGTGATATCAGCTCCATGTTATTCTGCTGTAGTAATCACCAATGAGACTCTTGACCATCACAGTGTCACAAGCTCTCCATCCAAATTATATTATTGTCACTTTGTAATGACATTTCTAAATTGTTGTTTACATTCTAGCAGCCAATGGCATCGCTAGAAAGATTTGTGAGACTTTAATTTATTACATCGTTATACATCGTATACCCCATGTCACGTATTGAATCGTATCGTGAGATAAGCAGATCATCCCATCCCTAGTAGTTTCCAATGTAATTTTTATCCAAATTGTAGATTGCATGTAGAATCAGTTCATTATACACTACCAGTCAAAAGTTTGGACACACAACAAATTCTCTTTATTTGTACTATTTTCCACATTTTAGAATAACAGTAAATACATCAAAACTATGAAATAACGCAAATGGAATTATGCAGCGACCAAAAAAGTGTTAAACAAATCAAAACTATCTTATATTTTAGATTCTTTAAAGGAGCCGCCCTTTGCCTTGATGGAAAGGCAAAGGCTTTGGAAAGAAATTCATACATAGGATCAACTTCACTATTTATATTTGTCTAAGAAACTAATTTCAAGCATTTAAGCAGAAGCCTTTAGATCAAAATGGCTTTAAGGGAATGAAAAACATAGAACATTCAATCAGGTGGGTCCAGACTTCTGACTGGTAGTGTATATTTTTAGAAATAGGAGCTTCAGCAGCAGTGACTAATAATGTGACAGTGTGTTTCCTCTGTAACCATTCAGCTGTGGCTTGGGAAGCAAGAAAACTGCTATTATAAGTTCAGTTTAACTCAAAATATACAAAAAGTCTACACCAAAAGTTCAACCAAATTGCTGTTATTCTAGTAAATGAGACAAGTAAGAATAGTTTTAGTGCTGTAACCTTGCAGTAAGACCTTTACTGGACTTGAACCAAAACCAAAAGATAAACCTGTTCACCGCTGCTACAAAACATCTACAGAGGAAACACTGTGTGAGCAGCTTGGGCTGTTAGAGCAACATGTGTGGAAGTAATGCAATCCTCCCTCTGCCCCTCCTGCCCAGGCAGGTCAGAGAGTCAGAAAGAGTCAGAAACGCTTTCATCAGTTTCGAGGTACAAGCTGATGCACATGGGAAAGCACAGAAGAACCTCACAACCAGGAGCTGAGAGACAGTAGACCGGTTAGAATAGGGACTTATGTGATTCCAGTATTTACAGGATATACAGTCTATCTAGAGATAATTATTCCAAAGTGTCCCGGTGTAGAGAGATCCTCTTCCCAAGAATGAGCAGAGGTCTTACATTTTCAGCAATCCCAGATTCAGGTGTCTCTCTTATTCCTTTATCATCTTTAATTCCAGGAATCCAATCTCATCTGGAAATGTCACTTGACTCGGGGGGCGGGCGTGCGGCGTGTTTGCCTTCACCCTCGCTTTGTCAGATTAGCCGCTTCAGCAAATAATAAGAAGCGCGGGAGCCGCTGATTCAGAACGGGGGAGATAACTGCCAAGGCAACCGGAGCCGTGGCTGTGTGGCAGTGGCGGTGTGGCGGGGCCGGTGTGGTGGGGCCGGTCTGGTCTGGTCTGGCACGCGGGTGCTGCCGGGCGGGTCGGCCGGCACGCAGCTGTCTGCGGCCTGGCATTCAGCGGGGCCGGCGCTCGCCCCCCCTTTAATTAGCCACTCCGCTGTTTCCCTCCGTCAGGGATCTGCTGCCGCGATCTGTGTTTGCTGTCACTAATGAGTCGACTAATGAGGCAGTTAGTGTCCGCTCAACTAATGGCGAGGCGGTGATGCATTGAGAGGGTGAGTGATGGGTCAGCTTCGGCCTGCTGGGGCCCCCCTTATCAGCCCTGCCCAAATGGCTAAACCCCCCCACCTCCCCACCTCACCACAGCTTTCCACCCCCCCCCCCCCCCCCCTCACTGCCTGGGACGGGGTCAGACAGATAAAGAGCTCTGGAGGCTCGGTCAGGCTGTGGGTCAGTGTGGCCGTCTGTCACTGCCTGATAACAGCACAGATCCAGCTCAGTCCCATCCAGACTGCAGTGACCGGCCTTAATGCCTCGCTGCTGCGGCACAAATCCTCCTCCTGCCACAGATTAACAAGGAAAGTTTGACTGAAGTGATTGTCTGATTGTTATGATTGTCATTATTTGCATGTTCACTTCAAAGCAAACTCAAGGATCAAGTCTTTGATGACACAAAGCTTAGAACTGATGCTAATAAACAGAGAAAAAAGAGATACACCAAACAAAAAACTTACAGTCCCTGTATTATACCACCGGTCACAATTGTTGCCGTCAACAAATAACACTGTATACAATAATATTTCCTTATATACTGATAAACAACCCTTTAAAGATGTATTGTACACAAAAAGTATGAACATTCTCATAACATAATGTAGAGTACTTACCTTTTTTTGGGGAGCTTTGATGCTGCCATGTTCTCGTGACTGCACAACCAGGAAGTAAAGGAGCGTGGTCACATGACCAAATCCACTAATTACATGAAACTTTCCAAACATTTTCTAAACAACCTAGTGATGTAATATTTATGAAAAAAATATCTAAAAATACTATTGATTTTTATTTAGAGCTACTAAAAGACAAAAAAGTTTTGGCAACAATTTTGACCAGTGGGATTAAGATTCTTTATTTGGTCCATTTGTAAAGATTGTTTTGATGAAGTCTATGGATTTCAATAGATAACTTAAAGTAATAATCCACAGCATTTTCATATAAATAAATGTCTTTAAACAGAAGAAGAAGAACTGGGTAGTTAGCATGAGCAGTGATAGCCACCATGGCTGAACAGACAAAGAAAAGAGAAACTCAAACTGCAGCAACAGAAAATCCAAGCTCCGCCCACACTGTTTGATTGACAGGTGATCTGTGGGAAGAGCAGTGCAGAAACACCACAGTGATGAAACTGAGGGACAAAGATGGAGACTAAATAATAACAAAAAAAAACAAGAATCTGGAGGATTACCACTTTAATGGATAATGTTTGTGTTCATCCTCTGCCTCCCCAAGTTCACCTGACTCTTTCACCACTTCACCACCCAACTAGATTTTTGGGACAGAATAAAATCTCCATATGATGGTTGGTTCCTGCCAGAGTGGCTGGTAGAAAACACAATTTTCCCAGCCACAGCGCAATTTCTCCCAGCGGTGTGGCGTCTGGTGCTGCAGTCTGCATTTCTATTTGCATCTGATCCGGTGGGCAGATGAGATAGGAGGGGAGCAGTAGGTGATCTGAGGCCTTCGGCGTGATAAGGCCGAACGCCGAGCCGAGGTACAACCCTCCGCCATTCATTCAGCGAGCGCCGGGGCTGTAGCCGCTGTTATCAGTAATGTAATGTCCCCTTTAGGCCGGGACAAAAGAGCTCATTTGCATCACAAGAGACGTTTTACACTGCGGACAGTAAACACACAGGAGGTTCTCTGCGGCAGGGGGAGCGCAGGCTGTTTCATGCTAAGAAGCCCTGAATGAATCAGCGTCAGGCCGGAGACCCCCCATCTGACGAGACCTCACCCCATGGACTCCACTTCTGAGGGGATTTTGTTTATACATGTGATGAGTTTCTCAGAGTTTCATAATTTCTGTCTGTCAGTAGGGAGACTGGTTGTGGAGTGAAGCCTGTGATCAGAACAGTTCAGCCCCATAGGTGAAGATTTTGGGGGGGGAAACAGGGAGACAAGTTCCCTTTAGTATTTGGAGAAAGGTGAATTGTAACCTCCAATTATTTCTGCCTCAAACAGATGACCTGGATTTCTACTTACCAGGGTTCCTACACAGGTCTGGAAAGTCTGGAAAAGTATTAAAAATGAATTTGATCTTTTCCAGGTCTTGAATAGTTTGGGAATTTGAAAAAAATGTCTGGAAAAGTATGTAAAATGTTGTGGTTCAGGTCTGATACACACATAATTCTAGCTTTTATGTTGTTGTAGAGCCACTTTGAGTCCACAGTTTTTGTTGATGTGAAGAATAATGTTCAGATAGAGGGACGCTCTTATTACCCAGCCGCTGTCAGCATGCATTATATCAAATACCCACCAAAATCAAATCCATTCAAGAACATAGGGTCTGGGAAAAATATGGAATTTTAAAATGGAAACCGTGTAGGAACCCTGCCAATCATCTCACATATTCTGATATTTGTCGCTGTGAAGAACAATCTTCATCTATACAGTGATATGACCTAGTTAGCAGGGGCAAGATGTCTGTCTGCGTAAATCATATTGAACACCAGACAAAATCTTCAAAACAAATCAAGGTCTGGAAAAAGTATGGAATTTTTTAATTGAAAATGTGTAGGAAGCCTGACTTACTCTGTGTTTTTTGAAGCACAATAGATGACGTGGCAAAAAGGCCACGGCTGCAAAGTGTGGTACCAGTGCTAAACTCTGTTGGCCTGTTAGAAACGTCACGCCATTCTTATCTATGTAGTTTTACTGAAGCACATGTGATTGGCTTTGGACAAGAGAAACCTTGACACCTGCTGGGTCAGTATCACTGTTTTTCTCATATCTCTACACTTTTCTCATGTAAATTTGTATCTTTCAATCTTGCCACTGACCTGAGAGCAAACCAAGTTGCATTTATAGGCATTTAGTACTACGCCCATAGATGTTTTGATCCGGAGTGTGCCCCTCCCCAAAAAGCTGAAAATGAAATGCTGTGCTGTTGTTCATTCTTCTCATCCAGTCTCTCACTGTGTCCAACTCTTGTTAATGGAAAAAAAAACTGAAACCTATGGGGCCAAATGACAGTTACAACTTGTGTAGTTGCATATTAAATATATTGTTTATTTGACAATCCTACATCATCTCTCAGTTACAGGTTTTTGACTATTCTAACTATTCTTCATTTTGCTGGGCTCCACCTATGAATCCACAAGGACTGCAACTTAACAACAGAGGCATTGCAGGCCATGGAAACAACAAAAAAAAACAAGACATGCTTTCACTAAGGGCTTTAGAAAGAGTAGAATTCATATATTTATGTTCATGTATGTAGAGAAAATCTAGGAACATTTAGTGAACATACAGAAGCATCTGCTCCTCACCTATCCTGTCTTTATCAGTGGATAGTACAGAAAACTTAGCATGAATGCAGCAGTACAATAAGCTTATACTTCTATATTTTCAGCATTACCACAAACCAATATCGAGGAGTGCAGGGTCAAAGCCAAAGCAGAATAGACACATTCCTGCATCCACAGAGTGTTCATGTATTGTAGAGAAGTGCTGGATACACAAACGAGAGCCAGGCAGCAGAGGTTAAGATCTTTTCTAACTCTTTATGTGTTTTATATTCTTCCTGACACCGCTGACATCAGCCAGGCTTTCTAAATGCCGTTACAGAAACTCTGGATGAAGACCGTAATTGTCGGAGCTCTTGAGCTCGTCCTTCCCCGGGAAAATCGTCCTCTCCTCCAGCTCCCAGCCCTACAGTATGTAATTTGAGTATTCTATGGACAGGCACTCATGTTTTTCACGACGTTGTTCATCCTCCTCCAGCCCTCACCTGAGGTTCAACAACGTGACCCTGATCTCAACGAATGGTTTCCCCGGCGACCACAACCACGAGGATGTCGGGTTTCTGTCCACAAGGTGAGCGAATGTAATATGTACCTTCGCACAAGGTCTGATATGACGACACAAAAAAGATATATCCCACTATACCTTGAGATAGTTCTAAAATCTCTGGCTGATGTCAAAATCTAAAATCAAAAACTAGTGTGATTTGAACTCCGGTTACCATCCACAGCTATATAACTTTAGCTTATTAAAGGGAAGGTTCAGTGATTTTAGAAGCCTTGCCTATTGATCACTAACCATGTCCACTGTTATAACATTCAAAACATTTTTACATCACAGTTTTTGTCTTTGAGAAATCAGCACCAGCCTCCTGTTAGCATTTGTTAGCAATGCTAGTGCAAGTCAATGGGGTGTGAAACCATTGCTTTCAAAATCCCATTCAAGTGCTTTGAGACAGTTCTGTTATGTATTCTTACTGTTACTACAGCTATGGAAGTAATATGGAATGGCCTGCAAGTGATTTTAAGAGTTATGTGTCATATCCCATTGACTTGTGCTAGCATTGCTAACAAATGATTACAGGAGGTGGCTGCCGATTTCACAGAAATGCAAACTCTAATGTAAAAACTTTTGGCACATGCTAAGATTGAGCTTGATTAGTGACTAATAGGATAGGCTTATAAAATCACTGAACTTCCCCTTTAAGTAGCATACTCATGTTTTTTTAATTCATAACTACATATAAGCAGTACATAATGTAAATGGAAAAGCAGGGCAGTAATGACTCCCAGATATACTGTCTCCACAAATGTAAGAAACAAGCCAATGGGATTCCAGTGTTTCCTCTGTATTCATTTAGCAGTGGCAAGGGAAAATGTGATGCTGGAATAACATGAATGGAATAGTATGATTAAGTCTCATTCACTCCTATAACAAAGAGTGTATCCGTCTTGTTTAGATTTTAGGTTTTTATTGTAGTAAAATATCCAAAGAAAAAATACTGCACTCCAACCTGCACCAGAACCATAAAAGAGGCCAAAACCTGTGTCATCAATGTGAAATAAGCATTCAAACGTACTCTTTGCAGATACATGGTTTTTACCTAACAGCAGAGAAACTGGCTTTAAGAAAAAAAAAACTTTGCTAGCATAATCCACTATCAGCTGTTCTCCTCTCCCTGCCTCCTGCAGCCATGCGTACAGCAGCAGAGACTTCGCCCAGCTCTCCCTGCGCTCCTGCGTCAGCGTGGTGACGGGGAAGATGGTGGGCATCGACCGGCAGGCCAGACACGTCCGGGTGTCCCGGGGGAGGAAGGTCCCGTACGACCACCTGATCCTCTGCACAGGCCAGCAGTACCAGGTCAGAGAACCGGACACTGCCGCTGACACGCACACAGCACGTTTCTGCACGAGATGTGATGTTACGAGCCAGTGTGAGCATTCATACAGAAGCTCAATTCAGATGTAAAAAAATAAATAAAAAAAGACTCAGTAATGCTGGCTGTAGAGGATATCAGGCTATCCACAGGCCCATCAGACAGGCAGCAGCATTCAGCAGCCTCCTAATCTAAATGTTACAGGGTGGAGAGAGAGAGAGCGGGCGGTTCCTCCCAGCACAGATGTTTAA
This sequence comes from Centroberyx affinis, assembly GCF_046629955.1. NCBI lineage: Eukaryota > Metazoa > Chordata > Actinopteri > Beryciformes > Berycidae > Centroberyx > Centroberyx affinis. The sequence goes on from NW_027282221.1 coordinate 38,040, forward strand.
TTGAATCGGGCCCTCAGCACCTCCACAAGGCTCAGCGGTGATTTGTGGCGTCCCAGGACCGCCGCCCCGTTCAACACACACTCTCAACTCCAAATACAGCTAACGTCACGTACAATGCCCTGTGCCGGGGCTCAGGGTTACCCCGAGTTCACAGCATTACTCAATAATAATGCTGCTGGCTTCAAACAGCCCGCTCAGCAGTTCAGAAACCAAATTACATCAGCAAACAATTATACCAAGAGCTGAGAACAGTGCATGACTACTCCAGCTACAATATCTATACTGTCGTATGATATAATAATAATAATGATAATAACTCTATTTATATAGCACCTTTAAAAACAGAGTTTACAAAGTGCTTTGACAGACAAAATAAAAGCAGAATACTCAAATTATGAATTTAAAAGGCAATAAAACAATAATAAACAGGGATCGTAGGATGAAAACCAAGATAAACAGTAAAATAGAATAAAAGTAAGATAGAATTAAGACAGAGTTAAGATAAAAGACAATAGAAAGATGATAAAAAGACAATAAAAAGCCTATAATAAAAAGAGACAATAAAAAGCCGATAAAAGATAAAAAAAAAGACAATAAAAAGACGACATCACATAAAAGCAAGTCTATAAAAATGGGTTTTAAGAAGTGATTTAAAAGAAGTCACTGATTCTGCAGCCTTCTCTCCTCAGGCAGGTCGTTCAGAGCCGAGGGGAAAACCCTGATGGAAAAAGCACGGTCACCTTTAGTTTTAAGTCTAGACTTTGGAACGGCCAGAAGGGCCGGCCTGAGGATCTGAGGCTGCACACTGGCTCATACGTGGTCAACATATCTGTTATGTAGCTCGGAGCCAGACCCAAACGTGCTTTAAAAGTGATCAGTAAAATCTTAAAATCAATTCTAAAATGAACAGAGAGCCAATGGAGAGAAGCCAGGATTGGGGTGATGTGATGTCGTCTGTTAGAACAGTAAGAAGCCGAGCTGCTGCCTTCTGAACTAGTTGGAGGCGAGAGAGTGACTTTTGGTTGATGCCAGAAAGGAGGGAGTTACAGTAGTCGAGTCGTGAGAAGATTAGGGTGTGGATATATAACTCTAACTAATCATGAGATAGATTTTCATATTTCATGTCTTCATAATCATCATTAGCCAGAGGAACTATGCTACAATATGTCAGCTAGCATAAACAAGCAACAGCTAACAAGCCAACATATCAACATGCTAAGAAATCAATATACCAGCACCAGAATAAACAACAAAATTACTTTATTCTCACTTTATTCCTGTACAATAAATCCACAGGAACTTGTTTTAGTGAAGACTTTATTGTCTCATAAGGAAAATATGTTTTGCTATTATGTAAAAATACATAATAAATGACCATATTATATGGCAGTTTCAAAAGAAACCATTCAAATGTTATGTTCATTTGTTGATTTTGCCAGGTATTTATGAAAAAATGTAATGTTGATTCTCTGTTCTTGTGTCTTTATGATGTTGGTTATCTTGTTTCTGTTATTCACTGTGTGTGAACTGATTTAACCATGTTTGTAAAGCACTCTGGGTGATGTTGTTGTATGAAACGTGCGATGTAAATAAAATGTGGTTTGTCGTCATCATGCTGTGTGGTCCTGCAGATCCCCTGTCCTGCCGGTCTGGATCTCAGCCAGCCGGTCTCCAGCAGCCAGCCGCAGCCTCAGTCCGCTCGCCGCAGGTTCACCGGTCCGGTGCCGTCCAACCTGTTCACCCTCAACGACCCGCACGACTGTGCCGCCGCTCGCCGCTGGCTCAGCAGCAACTTTGTGGAGCTGCAGGGTATGTGAACGCCCCCCCCCCCCCCCGCTCCCCCCCCCCTCCCCCTCATACACACACATAACCTAAAATTAATCCGCAGTAGTGTGTCATTATTCAGCTAGTCAGCGCTGAAGTGCTCCAGTGTAATTAGCACCTAATTAGTTGCAGAGAAATCTTTCATCTCATGAATCGTGAATCAGCTTGGCCTCTCCTCTCCATTTTCCAGGATCATATCAGTTTCTGAGAGGCAGGCTTTTCAGAGGAGGAGAAAATACACAGTGTCATTAAGCAAAATTAATCTGCTCTCTGAAGGAATTGTGCCGTGATCTAGAGGAAGGCTATTATAGATACTAATTAGGAGATGCCAGTCATGAAAGAAACTATTAGTAAATGCAAATTACGATGTTAGACTCTAGTAGTGATAGTAATAATATTAGCAAATGGAAATGAAAAGTTAAATCATTTTAACCATAGACTGAAGCAGAGTAACTGTGTTCCCCAATTTCATGTGTTACATTTTAATGCTAATAGTAATAGTAATAGCAAATGAAACTAAAATGTAAATCATAATTATTTTATTATGATTAGCAGTTAAAATGTTGAAGGTAGACTCAACCAGAGTGCATTCGTTCTCTATTTCATATGCAAAGTCACTATTAATTTAACTCTAGAAGTGTAGAAATCAGCACTACACCAGGGTTTATATGAGTCCACAGCCGGTAGAGTAGGTAGCTCTGTGAGTAGACAACAACTCTTCAATCAACACTGGTCAACATTGCTGTGAATAGTAATAGAAAATAGAACAAAAAAGTAAATCATAACTGTATTTTTACAAACAAATTAAAATGTTGCTAGTAGACTCATGTGGAGTACATTTATTTCCGTATTTCTTAGGGTAGTTCTAGTAGTAAAAGTAATATTAATAGTAATAGTAATAGTAAATGGATAAAGTGAGTAAGTAATATAAAGTCACAGCAGAAAGCCTTGTGTTCTTTGCCTGATATCAGACAGAATTGTCAACTCATTACACTCCATTTCCATCTTCAGTCTGACATTGCCTCCACTCTAACCGATTTCCGTGGGGGAGGGGGATTTGATTTTCCCTAACCAATCACTAGAGACCAACGTATCCGCCTGAATCTCACGTCATTTTAAGTTGACACTGATGCGAAAAAAACATCTCCCCTTTGAATAAATGCCTTCAAAGCAGACTGCTGTTCGGATTTCAAAGTAATCGGTACTTTTAATGGATTTAGATCAGCCTGGATAGCAGCGTCTATCTTGTCTATAGCGTCTCCATTGTTGTTATTACTCCTCCTTGGTTCCGGCTCACGGCTTGACATCAGCTTGACAACGGCGTTAGTCCCGCCCGTGGCTCTGATTGGCTAATCGTTAGTCCCCCCCCGGCGCTCATTGGACCGATCATCTTTCAACCGAGAAACCGCTGTTTCATGTCACGATGCCAGACCAGAATCAGTCAACTCGGTGGAGTGGGCGGAGTCAAAGGTCTGGACCCAGGCAGTTGTGCCCTGGCAGCCTTGTGGTTCAGTGGCAGCAGCAGCTTCAACTGTTTCAGCACCATGGAGAGAGTCTGAGCGGCTGCCTGCTCACTCAGCAGCAGAATGGGAAACAGACTGAAACAAGCCAAACACTGTCTGCACAAAGCTAACCCCACTCTCTATACAGTACTGACATTACACTACACAGCAACCCAGTTCTGTTCTAATCTAGTTGGTTGGTAAATTAGTAAAAAAAAATTACTGTGAATTTTTGAAAGTTTGAAGATGTCAGATGTCACTTTCCCCTGTGGAGAAGATTTTCCACCAGTGAGCAAACTGACAGCAGAATTTAATTTGGACAAACAGGGAGAATCTACAAATGAAAACAGTTAAGAGAATAACAATCATTGTTTTTTAGCATTATAAAAACATAAATTCTTGAGATTAGGATTAGGTTTATTAGGGGTCCAAGCACATAGTGCTGGAACCCTATTGTATTTGCTGGAATTATTCTGCTTCTTTCTTTCTTTCTTTCTTTCTTTCTTTCTTTCTTTCTTTCTTTCTTTTTCTTTTTCTTTTTTGCATAATAACCAAATCTTCATTGGTATTAAAGTCACAACTTCAAAAATTCATAAAAAATCAGCCGTATGTCCTAGAGACCTGAAATCAAAAACAAAAAGCAAAAACTGACTGTGATCCCATAGTGTTGTCCTCCTAAACCGTACGTTACAGGGAAAAAAACAACATTATTTTTGAAATCGCCATACCTTAATTAGTAAACAGCCCAAAAATTATAATGATATCTTGAAAACTGTGGGTCCCCAGCAATACACCCTCCAAGCGTGAAGTAGATCGGACGAACGCTTCTCGAGATATGCGAAGGACACACATACAGACAGAGATTCCTTGCTTTATAGTATGATGATAACAGGCGTTTGTCTCAGTAGGTAAAGCGTCAGCCTTTCATGTGGAAGGTTGTGGGTTCAAATACAGACTTGGCCATTCCAAAGTCATTACTCATCAAGGACAAATAATAGAAAGTTTGGCCGTTGTGAACAATTCCAGCAATGTGGTTGCAATGAAAAGATTAACTTGACAGAAGTCACGGGCCAACACAACACAGACTGCATGTTCAAACTTCACAACATGTGAGTTATGTGTGTGTCTTTCTACCTTCTGTAATGTTTTGTCTATCTGTCTGTCTTATCAAATTGTGCTTGGATCCCCTATATTTTATTTTGATTTCCCTTTTTCTCTAACAGTGATGGAGGTGTTCTTGCACTGCTGAATGAAAACACAGGAAACACTTTTTGCTTGTCAAGACTGTGTCTATATTCATATGTTTTTGACTTGTATGCTGAGACACAACTGTCACAAGTTAATAGAACATGTTCGATTAGCACTGTTTGTTGTTATGAGAAGAGAACAGGGCTGAAAATGTAGATGTTGCTTTGGTTTTGTTCTGTGTTTAAATAGGATAAGATGAGCTGTTTCATAACCAGAATTTTCTCAACTTGAGCACTCAAAAACATAGAAATACCCTGCTATGAATTTACATATGTATTAAAACTAATGTTATGTCGTCTTTTTCATACAGACCTTCGAAGTGGCTCTATCTCTTGCCCTCTTCAATTTAATATAATCACTGAAGGATTAGGAGCACATACTCTAGCTCATAGTATAGGAGCTCATATAGTCTGTAAAAGCACAAGAGGGCTCTCAGAACAGCCTGCATCAAAGGACAGATTCACTCGGGCAAAGCTCAATTAGATCCTCTCATTTGCATTGTTTCCTTTTTCCTTTCCATCAAGGTATTTCTTAACTTCAGAGGGTTTGATGGTTTAGGAATTCGAGAGCCTCTTGTACAACATGTGTAGTTTTTCCCATCCTCCACCAAGGCAAAAATAAATAAATCATTACTTGAAGGTTGCTATTCAGTTTCTCGAAATTATACAGGATCCTGTCTGTAGAAGTATTACAATTTTGTAACTATGTGAGCAGTGAAACTAAGGAAAATGAATTTAAAAGTTTATCTTATTTCCTAGCAAATGTATTAGTACAGAGTAACATTTATGGGTTTTTGTTCATAGGAAATTTAAACCCTAGTCAGGATCTTTGGCCTTGCTTTTGTAGGGCAGCATAGTACCAGGCAACACTTTAACTGGATAGTCCAATGTTGATACTCAACTGGACTGACAAACAAGTAGATATTCCACAAAGTGTCACTTATATTTGCTGCATATCTACAGACTATGTAACCCATAGAACTTGAATGGATAGAAGTCAGTCCCATTCAAACCAACATTCCAGGAAGGTCGGAGCGGCGGCCATCTTGCTGTGACCCGTTGGACTAGCTTCTGTATAAAGCGACTCGCAGCAAGTCACTGAGCTGAGAGGTTTTACAGCAAGAACCAAAGCAGCTTCTCTGTCTCCTTGCTGCCATGGATTGCTAACATGCTAATGTTGACTAGAAGAGCTAGAGAGAGAAGTCCAGTCTGTGATGAAGCTACGTTAGCCTCGTCGCTAACGTTAGCTTCCAGCTGAGTTCTGACAGTTTGCTAACAGACTCATCTGCTCAGTTCTCACAGTGTGACAGACTTTATGGCCTTAATGTCCAGACTTGTGCTGTCGCCATAGCAACTAACATAACATAGTAACTTTGTTTAGTTTCTTTTGCGTGTTTTTTTTTTTTTTTTTTGGCTTTTGTCCCCTTTTCCCTTTACCCTTCGAGAGGTCCTTTTGTCCTCTTGCTAGGCCGTCATTGTAAATAAGAATTTGTTCTTAATTGACCTGCCTGGTTAAATAAAGGTTAAATAAATAAATAAAATAAATAAAATTCCATAATCGCCATTTTATGCTGAACTAGCTAAATTACCAGGACAAACAGTGGCAGGACCGTTCTATCCATTCAAGTTCTGTGATGTAACCCTAACCTGACCCTATTTCTAACCCTAACCCAAAGATTAGCCCGACCCCAGACACTGAATATCTACTGACTACTTTTCACATGATCGTACCACCTGAAACTCAGTAGACTCTTTAGAAGATTGAGTATCCACATCGGTCTATCCAACTCACATGATCAAGTACCATACTTTGTTGCGAGTTTGTGCTGTACAATCATGTTGTTTGAGATGTCAAAAGTTTTTTAAAAAAGTGCCTCTTTTTAGATCAAAATGAAAAGCATCTCCCTTCCCGCTGCGTCCCTCCAGATAACGCCGTAGTCTACGGCAGCAGCCTCGACGTCTACACCAGCGTGGAGACCCTGCTGAGCCTCGGCGTCCGGGGATCTCGTATCCACCTGGTCCTGCCGCCCTCCGAGCCCGCCGTCTCCTGCTTCCGCGACCCCGCCGTGGAGAAAGCCGTGGCGCGGGCCCTGGAGAAGGCCGAGGTCCAGGTCCACCGCGACTGCCTGCTGGCCCGGATGAATGACGGAGAACGCCTGGAGCCTCTCACATCCGTTTCATTCACCGGCGACGGACAGCTGCTCCACCTGCAGTGTGGTGTAAGTCTTCATCGGGTCATCAATACCACTGAAAAACAGACATTACAGTGAAGCAACCTGTAACAATTTGATGTTTTTCTGTCCTCTTGGCACACTGGCTGCTGCTTTCTGAAATTCACTGGATGCTTTCACTGCTTACCCGGCCAGTTATGATTTTTAGGGTAGAAAAGAACCTCAGAACAATGGCTGGTGACCTGCCAAGGTGGCTGTTGGAGCCGAGAAGCGAATTTAGCAGCATGTGGCTGATTGTTGCTGTTAATTTCCCACCATGGAAGCAACCTGACACCATGTTTACGAGGCACAAAATGATTTAGGTTTGTTTCCCTACAATGTCTCAGATATTAGAGGATTCTGTTGTTTGTTTTGTGCTTTTTCTTACATTTTAGTGTAAAATAGAATCACACTGTAGGCGAGGCCCTGCTGAGACAATGTCACCATGACAAACTCCTCTAAAGTTATTGTAATTTGCACTTAAAGGTGCTTCATGTAGCATTTTCACATGAATAAAGCATCACCATATTAATTGAGAGAGATTGGCATAATTATGGTAAACAAACAAGACAATTGCCAAGAGAAATGTCTGCATTTTACATTGTGTGCCACTGGGTCGGATTTGGCGGGAAATCTGATGGATTGCTTTACAGCACAAAGGGATTTTACTTTATGGTACAAAACAAGAATCTTTCACTTTGCCAGTAATCCACAACTTTATTCCAGTTCCACTGTTCTGACTGCAGAGTGTCAACCTGATGTTAGCTCAATGCAGATTCTGCAGAATGCAGATTGGCTGTTAGCAGCTCTTCTTCTTCTTGCTCTTCAAAACAAACACCATGGAAGGGGAATGGCACACGTTGCAACATCTTTGCAACAGGAAGTAGTCAGTTTATGGGAAACACAAAATTCTTCACATAGTAAAGTGATTTTGATCAATCATACTGATTTGTTGATTTGATTATTCTCCCTCCAGGTGTTTCTCAACCTCTCCTCTAAAGGAGTCGACTACGACGCTTTCAGGAGCATCAACGCCGCCTGCTTGGTGTTTGACGGCAGGCTGGTTATAGACGCCGCCTTCCACACCAACGACTCCACCATCCGCGCCGCCGGGCCGCTCACCAAATTCTCCCGCCGCTACTACGCCGACGGCTGGTCCCACGCCAGCTTCAGCTCCAGGGAGGTGGGCCAGGACCTGGCGGCCATGTTGCTGCCCTTCTTCGACCCGACGCTGGAGCCGGCCGTCGAGCCTCCGCCCGACATGGACCGACTCACCCCCCTGTACACACAGGCCAAGATCCAAGGTCTGATTCCAACTCAGATCAGGCAGGATCAGGTCTGAAAGTCTGGAGAAATATAACTGAGAAATTTGAATTTCAGGGCATGAAAAGTTTGAGTCTGTGAAAGCGTGGAAACATATTTGTTTTCCATTCCGATATACGTACATATGACTATACAGTCATAGACCCACTGTTGTTTTATATATTGAGAATAATCATCAGCTATGGTTGACAAGTCATATCACCACTATGCAAACATCCAACAAAATGAACAAGAAATATAAGCTTGTGAAAAAAATTGGCATTTTAAAAAGGGATCCAGCTAGGTAATGATAGCCTGTGATTTTACATGGTATAATTGCTTTGGTTTCTCGCTATTTTCTTTTCTTTTTCTGTTTATAATCAATAAACAAACACAAGGATAATCCTTTACATTCAGTTTTACATGTTCAGTCACAAATACATCAGAAAAATACCTTCACACATACCAGCACACCTCAGGTTTCCATAATGTCTGACAGATTGTCTCATCATCAACTCTGACACCAATTTGCCTGATGCTTTTCTCTCTGTCCTGTTCCCTGTTCATTTGTCCATCTGTATTTGTTGTTTGTTTTTTTCTATCTGGGAGAACCAATATTTTCTCATCATGCTTTTGTGGAACATTTTCCAATCTTTTGTTCGGGCCACCCACCCACTGCCCATGTTATTGTGGCGGATAATCAAACCATAACAGCCGCGTAACAATGCTGCATTGTGTTGCTGGGTATTCACAGAGTAACCAAGGCCATTCCGCAGGTTACATGAACAAAATAGCCACTCTTCTCTGCCCGTCTATGACAGATGAAATACCCATGAACTTTTCAGAGGGATTTCAGAGAAAGCAGAAATGCCATATCATAAAGCCTGGTATCTGAGTTCACTGCTCAAGCTTTCCGTTCCGGAGTGGCAGCATGGTAACAACAATGCAGGCTCATCGTTTTATTTGCCTATTTATAATTTTGGTCTACTTACTTGTCTACTTACTACTTATTTGAAATGTTGTAGTTCATTTCACAGCTGTATCTGTTTTGGCCCCAAGTTTTAGTTCTATTGCATGTTTCAGCACTACAAAAGCACCTGTTCTAACCACTGGGCCTGTGGGTGTTTGGGCATTTTAATTACAATATTTTCTTAATTTTGCATTTTCACTAGCAGTGGTCGTGCATCGTCAATATGAGAAAGCGTTGCCAAATCACTAACGCAAACACTGTTTTTGAGTAATCTTTTGTAACTTACACACAATGGTTTCTTATTTACTCGCTGTTGGATTCCCATTACATTTTGCAAAGTGAACAACTTTATTTCTCGAGGTCCACAAGAAGCAGCAACAATATCACAACTTATAGACGAGCTGTTTCTTTCTTTCCTCATGTGTTCCTCCTGTCCTCAGGTGGGCGGCTGCCTGGAGGATACAGCTACCTGCACTTCACCAAGCCGGCCGGCCCCGACCCGGCAGCAGGGCCGTCGCTTGTTCCACACGTAAGCTTTCACTGTCAAATACTGTGTTCACTTCTGTTCTGTCTGCACCTCTCTTTCACACTAATAGGTAGATTTTGAAAAGAACACTAAGTGGACTGTGGGCGTGAATAGACAGACGTGATAATGTTACACTACACAAATCATCAGGGGCAGAACACTGGATTATTTTTATATGGACCTTTGTCTAAGATGAGTGACTTAAATTATTATTTTAGTAGTAGCAGTAGCAGTAGCAGCAGTAGCATTAGTAGTAGTAGTAGCAGTAGTAATAGTAGTAATAGTAGTAGTTGTAGTGGTAGTAGTAGTTATACTACCAGTAGTAGGAGTAATAGCAGTAGTAGTACTAGTAGTAGTAGCTGTAGTAGCAGTAGTAATAGTAGTAATAGTAGTAGTTGTAGTGGTAGTAATACTACTAGTAGCAGCAGTAGTACTAGTAGTAGCAGCAGTAGCACTAGTAGTAGCAGTAGTAATAGTAGTAATAGTAGTAGTTGTAGTGGTAGTAGTAGTTATACTACTAGTAGCAGCAGTAGCACTAGTAGTAGCAGTAGTAATAGTAGTAGTTGTAGTGGTAGTTATACTACTAGTAGGAGCAGTAATACTAGTAGTAGCAGCAGTAGCACTAATAGTAGCAGTAGTAGTAGTAATAGTAGCATTAGTAGTAGTAGTAGTAGTAGTAGTAGTAGTAGTACTAGTAGTAGCAGTAGTAGTAGTAGTAGTACTAGTATTACATCACATTCAGTCATTTCTCAACATAGTTATTGTGGGACAGAAGTTTTTCATTTTGCCTATCTAATAATGACTGATGTCCTGTGTGGCTCCACATGTGCTCTATAAATAAAGTTTATTATATTATTATATGTGGAGCAAGGCACTAAACTGCAGGGTCAGGGGTTCCATTCCCACTGAGGCCTCATATGCTATAAATGAATACATTAACGGCACGGTAAGGCTTTTTTTTTTAGTCTGTTGGTATGAGGACATACAGTATGTACTGATCACTCATACAGTGCTGCCTCAGACAGGCAGGAGGAGTTATATTCTACTGAAACTAGTTTCCTGTGAGGTTGCCTCTGCTCAGGCGCAGGTGGTGTCAAGTTATTCCATTCTTTTGAAAATCAACCCAAGTATTCATCAACACATCTCATGAACAAAGCCCACCTCCTCTCCCTGACTCGTGCGTTCACTCATGAAAAGACTTGTGTTTAAACTCCAGCTGAAGCACCGGCGTGACGAGTCGCGTTCTCCCCGCAGGGCGCCGACGTTCTGACCGGGCGAGTCGAGACGGGGAACTACTTCCTCCTGAGCCTGGACCGCTACGAGGCGGTGGAGTCCGTCACCTGCCTGTCGCTGAAGCCCATCCCCGTCTCCAACTACCTCTGTCTGTATGGGAAACACCAGCTGCTGCTCAACCGGCTGGTCTCCCGCTACGACCAGGGCCTGGTCCACGACCTGTACAGGTGGGGAAGTAGGACACACTGCACACTGTATGAAAAGAGTTTAGTTCCAAAACGCCACATCTCCATTTTGGGGGAAAAGATATATCCTCACCTGAAGTTCTTCATTCAATATTTATAGAAAATACAGCATCCAGTCTGTAAAAATGTTATCATTTATGTCAACAAAGGACTTAAAGGAAAAATCCACCCTAAAACATTTTAACAATGTTAAGAAATCAGCTACTGGTGATGCACCTTGCATTTCTGGGCCCATTTGGCGGTATATTTTTTTGCTGTTTGGGGTATTTTTCTTCTTCGTGGATAACCGGCCAATCGTCAGACAAGATCCAGATATTTCCAGCAGCTTCGATGGAGTTTGATAGCAGAAAATGTCTCAGCGATCTAAAACATCAACGGTAAAGTTTTTTTGGAACCAAAATCTTCATGTTGACATGAGACAGAAGGCAGGGGGTCAACCTTAGAAAATAACTGTAGGAAGGAAACTATGGAAACTAACTAACTGGTTGACAAAATCCCCAGCCACAGCCAAAACTTCCCGATATCTGTGTGGTGACTGGTAGGGATGAGACAATATATCCAAATTCAATATATCTCAATACAAACATGTGACAACACGTCTGGTGTGTCAGGAACATGAATGGTGATATCAGCTCCATGTTATTCTGCTGTAGTAATCACTAATGAGACTCTTGACCATCACAGTTTCACAAGCTCTCCATCCAAATTATGTTATTGTCACTTTGTAATGACATTTTGAAATTGTTGTTTACATTCTAGCAGCCAATGGCATCGCTAGAAAGATTTGAGTCTCAGAAATTAACAGAATTCTGCACAGTCAGACTTTGTTGCCGCTGAACTTTTATTGATCACATCGTATCCTGGTTGTATTGAATCCTGAACCACAGATCACATATCAAATCATATCGTCCCATCTCTACTGACTGGGGTTCATCTCCCACTCTGACTGATAACCTCACATCAAACACAGACAAAAGAACTAAACAGGCGAAAGGGGATTTAGGAGTGCAAAGTGTCTTTTGTCTGCTTGTTGGTAGTGTGTCTTCGGGGTGTGTGTGTGTGTGTGTGTGTGTGTTTGTGGACTAGCGGGTGACCTGCTTCTGAGGTCTGGACACAGTCGACCCCCAGACTTGGGCAGCTATTGTCCCCCGGCTCCTAATCTGTTTACGCGGCTGCCGGTCTGTCTTTGTGTGCGGCGGGAGACGGGACAAAGCCTCAGATCCGCCTCCGAACGCCGCGCAGCACTCGCCGGATCTGGATCCCTCCGCCGCGACTCGCCGCTCAATGAGCTGACTCCTGAACTCTTAAAGTCTTTGTTGAGGCCGACTGGGCATCGCGAACCGTTAAGATAATTGATTGACCGTGCTGCGGTCGGGGGCCATTCAACGACCACAATTAGTGCTGGCTTCTGGGTGTGTGTGTGTGTGTGTGTGTGTGTGTGTGTGTCAGTGGTTGTGGTTTTGTGTGTTTGGTTGCAGGGTTCCTGTGAGGGTTTGCTGATATTTGCCTTTAATTAAATATCAGATATCAGCCTGTCAGTGTCTCTCCTGCTGATATAATGGAGGTTCCATCCTGAACTCCGCTGCATGAAAACACTCAGACGTTTTAGGTTCTTTGCACATTTTAGTTATTTATTTAAATGTTCAGTAATGGCAAACATGGCTTGATACAACTGAAAGTGGTACACAGAGTTCATTTTACTAATGCTAGATTGGTGAAGATTTATCCGAACACTGATCCGTCATGTAGAGGCCAGCCAGCAGACTTAATGCACATGCTCTGGATATGTCCGAATCTCTCCACCTTCTGGATCAGTACATTTAAAGCTTTTAGTGAGATGTTTGAAATCCAGTTTGACCCTGACCCAGTCCCTGTGCCCTCTTTGGTTTAACATCAAAGGAATCCCGTGCTCTCCTACCAAATAAAGCCTATGTGGTCACAGTTTTCTCTACACTCCTTGCGAGACGTTTGATCCTCTTAAAAATGGAAGCAACGCGTCCCTCCGCCCTTCTCTCGTTGGGTCAAACATGTTATGTATTTCTTAAAGCTAGAAAAAGTTAAATACACACGCAAAGGCTCCTCTCAAACCTTTGTTAAGATATGGAGGCCCTTTCTGGATTTTTATGACTCTCTCTACAGGAACCCCTTGATAAAGAGTATGTCCTGTTACAGTAGTGAGCATTCCCCCTCTCTCCTCCCCCTTTTCTCTCTCCTTTGTTTTTTCTCTTTCCCTTCTTTCCCTTCCCTTCCCTAAAAGAGTTTCATCAGTCTGGGTTTCAGTGGAGAGTTTTAGTGTCCCATGATGCTCTAAATCTTTCAGAGGCTTTTCCACCCTGACAAGAAGAGGAAAACTCTGGGGTGAAATACTGTAGCCTATACTCAGGTATTTTGTTTGACATGAATGGTCGAATATAATATCGGCAGCTTCGGTATAAAAATATCAATATTACAATATTACACGAAAAAGTTTGGAAAAATATGGAAATATATTGTTTTACTGTCCCGATATACATACAACTGCACATCTGTCACACACATCTGTGGTTTTAGTTTCCTGTCATCTCACATATTGTGTTATTTGCTGCTGTGAAGAATAATAATCTTCTATAGAGTGATGTGACAGTAGGAACAAGACGAGTAAAACATTCTGAACACAAAAGTCTTCAAATCTAATCAAGAAATGAAGGTTGGAAAAAATCTGGAAGTTGGAACCCAATGTGGTTATGTGTGTGTGTGTGTGTGTGTGTGTGTGTGTGAGCATGTGTGTGTACTTGTGTAAGTACTATGCATGTATTATGTGTGTATGCATAAATTCAGTGGTGGAAGAAGTACTCTGATCCTTTACTTAAGTAAAAGTACCAATACAGCAATGTAAAAATACTCCTGCATGAAAAATCCTACTTAAGTAAAAGTACATAAGTATTAGCAGCAAAATGTAGTTAAAGTATTAAAGTAAAAGTAGTGGTTTGGTCCCTCTGACTGATATTTTATTATATATGACATCATTAGATTATTAATACTGAAGCATCAGTGTGTAAGCAGCATGTTACTGTTGTAGCTGCTGGAGGTGGAGCTAGTTTGAACTACTTTATATACAGTTAGCTAGTTTAGTCCAGTGGGTCCCAACCTAGGGGTCGGGCCCCTCCAAAGGGTCACCGGATAAATCTGAGGGGTCATGAGATGATTAATGGGAGAGGAAAGAAGAAAAAACAAAGTTCTGATACACAAATCTGTTTTCAGTTTTTGGACTTTTTCTCTAATCTTTAATTTTTGCTGAAATATTGGATCATTTGAACATTTATTGAAATGAAACCATGTGAGGTTTAGAGGGAAAAATCACTATTTGGTGGAGCTGTTAACAGCTCATAGACATCTGAAATGTGACCCGACTACACACTGCTTTCTGTAAGACGTCAAAAGCCAAAAAGGTTGGAAACCACTGGTTTCATCTTTAACAATGTGTTGTATTTTAAAAGCTTGTTATATTATCCATTGTGTCAAATCTCCATCTGAAAAGTAACTAAAGCTGTCAAATAAATGTAGTGGAGTAGAAAGTACAATATTTCCCTCTGAAATGTAGTGGAGTGGAAGTATAAAGTAGCATCAAATGGAAATACTCAAGTAAAGTACAAGTATCAGAAAATTGTACTTAAGTACAGTACCTGAGTAAATGTACTTAGTTACTTTCCACCTCTGCATAAATTGAATATATTGCTGACTGAGTTTCAGGTCTCACGGTTCTCCTTCGTTCTCCTGCAGCTTCTTCAGGGAGAAATGGTGTTTGGCGATTTTTCACGACCGCTTCTCCGACTTTGAGCTGGAGATTCAGCAGATCATTGCTTCAACAAAACTGCAGGTCGGTCTTCATCTTCATCATGAAAAACAACAAGATTAGGTTTATGGTTTTATGTGCAAAATGGCAACTACAGTAGATCTGATGTCCAGCACTTTGTTTAGTTTGACACAGTGCATGTTAGTGTTATTTCTCAACACTTTCTTTCTTTCTTTATTTTTTTCTTTCTTTCTTTCACAACTGAAAAATGAATAACATGTATGCATATGGAATCAAAATTAAAATGGATAAATAAATAAATAAATGGAAACGTCAAATAAAATAAAACTATAAAATAAAAACATATTTGTTTGAATAAAATAAGAATAAAATATCAAATGAAAAATACATTCATTAAATAATAATAAAAATAAAGAAGCCTGGACTTGTTTCCATGGTTTTCCTGGATGTTCTGTGGGTGATGACAGGTGTCAGGCACAAGACGGCACACCAGACTTTTCCGGGCCCATATGTTCAGTAGTTTGTTGTGTTTTTCTTCTTGGTGGATAACCGGCCAATCGCAGACGAGGTGACGTCTCCTCCAGATGTTTCCCAGCAGCTCCAGTGGAGTTTGATATGAGAAAATGTTTCAGGATGTAAAACCTCAGCGGTAAACGTCAGGTTTTGGTGTCAGTCCCTCAGGATCAAAGAGCGAGGGCTTCTTTCTAGAGCCGCCATTTTGCACCGAGAGACGTTCAACAATCATACAGGGAGAGATCCATCGGAGAAGAGGAGAGAGACCAGTTTCTCCACCCACAGGAGCAGGAGAGAGACCAGAATGCAATGCAGCAGAGAGAAAGGGGGCGTGGCCATCATTATAGACTTGTATAACCCACAGCAGAATGATCACACTTTAAAGCTACTTACATGCTGATATGGCCACCCTTTGATTGAAAGCAACAAGCTCCCGCCCCTTCTCTGTGGGTTGTTGAAAGGCATTCTGGGAAACGTAGGAAATCACTAACTGAAGTAGAAGTAGACGAGGCAGGTGGAGGAAACTGGAGGAAGCTGGAATGTGTTGTACTTCAAGAAGGGACTTTTCTGTACCCAATATACTTATTATTTCAAGCTATGTACATACCAAATACAGCCATCTTTGATAATTGATCATCTTCTTGATTATCTAAAAAACAACCCGTTGTTTTCTGTCTGTCAGGACGGCGGCTCGGTGCCGGAGCTGGTGCGGCGGCTGGTGGAGGGGAAGCAGGACGTCCCGGAGAGCCCGGCTCTGGTCCTGCAGCGGCAGTTTGAGCGGAGCGGCGGGCCGGCGGCTCTGAGGAGCGCCGCGCTCAACTTCCTGAGGTACAACAGGAACCAGCTGCCCGTGTTCGCCCTGCCGGGGCTGCTGTGACCGGACGTCCCGACACACACACTGACACACACACACACACACACACAGCATCACATCTGCATCACAGGCCATGACTCCTCTGCTCCTGTCCAACTTAAAATAATCATATAGTGATAATAAAGACAACCTGTTTCTGTGTCTTAAGTTAAACCTCCACATGGTTTTATTATCATTCAGTTATTCAGTGAAGTTATGATTACTTGTCACTGCTGCATGGGCAGTTGTTGTTTTTTTGAAGATATAAGATGAAACTCTAATAGTCTGGGTCAATGTGGTGTTGTGCCTAAATTAGTGTCCCTGAAAATAAAATATTGTCCTCATATTATCCTCATATTGTCTCGGTGTGTGTTGTTATTTTGCCACTTCAAAGTTGAAATGAAATTATCATCACTGATAATGGACTCATGGTTTTGCACAATCAGCATTCTCTGTAAAGGAAACCAAACTCTGGAATAAACTGAAACCAATAATAAACCAACTGAAATAAAACTATAAGGATAATACAATTTTATACAAGTCAAGAAGTGGCTGAAGTCTAATCAAGCTTGTCCTCACTTGTAGCCAGACTTTATATCATCACAGCTAATCCTAAAATTGACAAACTATCAATTAATGAGATTATAAATGCATTTTTAAATCTCGTTTGTTTGTGTCATGTGTTGTATACATTATGTGATATTGGGCAATTGTGATGATGTATGATGGTTAAAAGACTATAAAAGGCTATGTTTTTAAATTTCTGTACCTTTTATTAGCCGATACAAGACATTTTAGATAGCTGTAGTCTATTTAAAAGCCCAACTAGGGACTGGAGTTGAAACTCCATGTGCAACATCGTTTATATTTCAACTGTGAAGTGTAATAATGTTAACTGCACTGTCCTTAGATTAAATACACTACTAAATCAATCAATCAATTAATACATTAATTAATTTGACAAAAGAAGACCTTGAAAGTCATGGAAAAGTAAAATTTGATGTCCAAGTGTGAGCTTTCAGTTCTTACATATACTAAGTTATGATTTCTTATGAATTACTAAATAGTTCAATAGAAATAAAATCTGATACGTTTTGTTATTTCAATAGACCATCACACTTCCATAATATAACACTTTAGGGGGGTTTTTTTCCCTCAGCCAACTGTAACTCATCATGTTTCTGAACACACAAACTCACAATAGTGACTTGGCAGCGTGACCGATAAGACATAAGACCGGCCCGCAGCCGCTGCTGCAGATGAAAGTGGATTTGTGAGCCTTTGGGTGGAGGAAGGGGGGGGGGGGGGGGGGGGTGACGGAGGAGCGGGGGAGGGAGGGGGTGCAGCTGTATGGTAATGAGGGCAGAGGGCTGCAGCTCAGCACACGCCTCTCAACAAATAACCGCACACGCATATGTCCGCACCTATAAACAACCCGCAGGCATCTGAGCAGGCCGCGGGTCACTGAGACACTGCCAACAAAACTCCTGTCTTCTAAAAAAAAAAAAAAAAAAAAAGTCAGTTATTCTGGGATTCAGATAAACAGATAATTTCCGATCGTGTATTTTTGAAATCACCCTATGAAAAATCACTATAATGATATTCCTATAGGGACTTACAATGTGTCTGTGGGACTAAAAAGTGAGTTTATAGTGACTTTATTGTATTTAATGGTGTTTTTTATCTCCTATGATATCACTATAATTTTCCTATAGGGACTGGTAGTGCGTTTGTGGTTCTTCATTGTGAGTTTATAGTATGTTACTTAATGGTATGTTATGGTAGTATTACATAGGCTCTTCTGTGGTGTATTTTACCAACAATAGCTCCGTAATATTTCATATTTTGGAGTTGCTGTTCCATTTCTAAAAAGGCCTACGGAGTTCTTTATTGGTTCTTAACGAGTTTCATGGACTGTATGCTGTATGGCTATGAAAGACAAACACATAGGCTACATAAGAGACTGGTGTATATATTTAGATATTTAATTTAGATTAAGATATAGGCCCTATATGTAAAAAAAAAAAAAAAAACATCTAAAGCGGAGTAAAGACGTGATTTATTGGATCAAATCAGCTGGGAGAGACGCAACACGCCTTCTTGTGAGCGATAATAATGAACGTGAGCAGAGCCGTTATTGGGTTTTTTTTTTTCCACTATCAGTTTTGACAGATGAGTTCTTAATCTGAGCGGATCAATAAAATCCATCCTGAGGTCAACAATGAGATGCAGAGACATGAAGCATAACCTGCTGCTTCAGACCGAGCCTGCAACATGTTCTGACCTCACACACACACACACACACACACACACACACACACACACACACACACCAGTATGATTTAAACCCACTTGCTGGACCAGACTGGTATTAAATGTGGACCATGTGACTCGTCATTCCTCGCGGCAGAAGACAGACTCATATCCGACTGACGGATATGATTTGACCCGCAGGAATTGGGTTTGATGTGTTTTAACTGACAGATAATCTTGCTTTGCCCCATTTGGAGATGCTTTGTCCAAAAAAAGCGCACTGATTACGCACAGCACGCGCCGACGGTATCTGGGGGCCAGATTGCTTTTGGGGGCCCCGAGTTTTTTCTTTTTTTTTTTCTTCTTCTTTTTTTTTACCGTGCAATTTCCTTTTCAATCACGGCCGGCTCCACAGCTACAGCTTGCACAAGCGCGGCCATTGTAATGCAAAGCAGGGGACCCCGCTCTATTAATTATGCATGCGTAAAATGACTGGTTCATATGTCCGGAGTTAACTGTCACAGGCCGCAGCGGACGGACTGAAATGTTTCTGTTTGTTTGTGTTTGTCTTCTTCTAATTTAAGCTTCTGGAGCTGTTACACAGTGAAGTATCCAAGCCAATTTGAACTCAATTACACGCAGACTACCTCGCTGTTTAGCGCGTAACTGTCTGTTGGCCAAATTGCTTTCCACGTCTATTCCTCAAAAATGTCTGCAGCTCCTGAAATGTCTCAACATGTCTTACATTATATTGTCTCGACTCAAGGCCTCAAACGGTCTTGAATACAGTTAATTTCAGCAATTTAAGTCTAAAAATCAGGTTTGGAGTTTCTGGTCGCGGCTGTTTTTTCCAGTGGCAAATCAAACTTCATTTTCACGTTTATTTCAATCGTGAAGTTGGTCTTATATTTTATTTTGTTTGGTATTAAAATGTCTCAAAAAGTCTTATAATTAACTGGCAGATATTGACCCAAACCCTACCCCTACTTTCCCCCTTTCCAAACCTGTATTCTCGTTTCATTTCAGTGTTTTTTTGGTTTTAATCTCTGGCACCTAGACGTCGTTATGTTCGGATGTCTCCTTTTTGGACAAATCACAGCCCCCCCACCCTAAGGAGACACATAAAGCCGAGGCACGTGTAGATTTCTATACAAACTCATCAGACCGTAAAAGCAGGAGGCTCCTGGCGTGTGCCCGGGTCGAGACGAGAGGAGGGGGGAGGAGGAGGAGGAGGAGGAGGAGGAGGGGGGGGAGTAATACAACAAAACCCTCAGGTACATCTGCTTTGCAATCTGCAAATCCTCCCTACATCACCCCCCCCTCCTCTCCTCCTCTCCTCTCCTCTCCATCCTCCCACACCCACTCCCAAATCCACAGGGGACCTCGGCTCCTTCTGATTGGTCGGGGATGAGGCAACACGGGGGACGGGAACAATGTCATCATGTCGCCTTAAAAAGAGTGCAGCTATGTTGTGGTGAAAGCAGCTCGGGAAGAGAACAGAGGATCAATAGCAGGAGAAAACAAAAAAAAAAAAGCGCATCAGATGTGTCAGTCCGCGCGCGTCTGAAAGTGGATTTCTTCTCCCGCAGCGTCGCTCGTCCAAAGTGCCTTTTCCGCTCCGTCCAGCGCAAACATGCCGCGGGGGTTTCTGGTGAAAAGGAACAAGAAAGCCAATCCGGTGTCCTACCGGGTCCGGTCCGACGAGGAGGAGACGGATCAAACGCCGGCTGATGTGCCGCCGCCGCCGCCGCCCTCCGCCTCTCTCGCCTCCATCCCGGGGCGCGCGCTGACGCCGACGCCGAGCTGCGAGGCGGCGGCCGCGGCTCCGGAGCAGGACACCAAGCCGGTCCAGTTTGGGAACCCGGAGGCGGTGTACCAGGCGCTGTACAGCCCCACCCGGCCCGTCAGCCAGGAGCACGAGCGCTCCTACTTCGAGAGGCGCTTCAACCTCGGCTCTCCGGTATCCGCGGAATCTTTCCCGACACCAGCAGCGCTCACCGCTTTGGACCATCTCTTCGCCCCGGTGGATTTGAAAATCGGCACCAGCAACAGCAGCCGCACCGGGACCACCACCGGCACGGCTCCCAGCGCCGGTAACGGGAACAAACGGCCGTCCAGCGACACCGAGCGCAAAGGCAAACCATCGTCCAAGAAAACCAAAGCTATAAGGAAACTGCACTTTGAGGACGACGTCACCACATCTCCGGTTCTCGGGCTCAAAATTAAAGAAGCGCCGGCGGACCTGAAGCCCGTCAGACCGCAGCCGGCGGGCGGCGACAACCCGCTCGGCGAGTTTGTGTGCCAGCTGTGCCGGGAGGCGTACGCCGACCCGTTCGCTCTGGCTCAGCACAAATGCTCCAGAATCGTGCGGGTTGAGTACAGATGTCCTGAATGTGACAAAGTGTTCAGCTGCCCGGCGAACCTCGCGTCTCACCGGCGGTGGCACAAGCCGAAGCCCCAGAGCGGCGCGCCCGGTGCGCAAAACGCCGGTTTGGAGAGCGAGAAGGTGAGCGCGTCCGACAAGGCTGCGGCGGACGAAGCGAAGGATTGTAGTGACAGGGACACACCCAGCCCCGGCCCGTCCGAGTCGGGCTCAGAGGAAGGCCTGTACGACTGTAACCACTGTGGGAAAAAGTTTAAGCGTCAAGCGTACCTGCGGAAGCACCTGACGTCGCAGCACGCGTCTCCAAAACCGGTCGAGGACGAGGACGCGCCGCCCTGCGACCAAAACGCCCAAAGCGCAGCGCCGTTGAACCTGAGCTCGTCCTCGTGCCACCTGTGCCCGGTCTGCGGGGAGAACTTCTCCAACAGAGGCAGCCAGGAGAGGCACATCCGCCTGCTGCACTCCTCGCAGGTCTATCCGTGCAAATACTGCCCCGCCATCTTCTACAGCTCCCCGGGACTCACGAGGCACATCAACAAATGCCACCCGTCGGAGAACCGGCAGGTGATCCTGCTGCAGATGCCGCTCCGCCCGGCCTGCTGATCTGGAGACTGACCGCCCGCCTCCACCGTCACACTGTCCGGAGACAAGGCGCCGAGCCGCGGCTTGTTTTCTGACAGCGAGCCTCTGACTTTACTGCTGCACTGCAAATAATATCCGTCTGAACGAGTCAGTTCATCCACAGTTGGCTCTGAAATCTTATTTTTCTTAAAACAAGTGAAAGAAATCTGCCTTTGTGGTGAGATAACTTCATGTTTTCTAAATGCAAATTCACTCATTTCAAGTATTTCCCTGGTGGAATGATCTGACAGATTCCGCCTTGACTCATTTTGTTCAAAACAAGTGAAAAAAATAAACCACCAGTGGAGATGAGATTATTCCACTTGTTCACAATGCAAATTAACTTGTTTTCTAGAATCAAGTGTCATTTTCTTGGCTGATCTGCCTCATTCTGCCTTATTTCAAGATGTTGTTTCTTGAAGAAAAAAATCAAGTGAAACTTCATTGGAACAAATGGAAGGAAAAATAGGATTTAAAAATTAGGATTTAAAGACAGAATGAGACAACCTGACGTGGATATTCTTTTGCATTTGCAATCACTAGACAGCAACTGGGGGGGGGGGGGGGGGGGTGTTCATAATGTAATAATGATAATGTGATACTTAAATGAGCTCACTTAACCCCCCAACCCACACCCTGCCCCCCCCCACAGGGAGGTCAGAGGTCAGAGGTCAGCAGCTGGTGGGGGATCAGTGCCTTGCTCGAGGACACTCCAGCAGGGCGGCGGGTGGCGGGTTGGCGTTTGAACCCCCCCCCCCCGGGGTCTCTTGACGTCACCGTTTCATCACCATCCACATTAAAGCGTTAGACTGTTAATTTATTTTTCTAGCCTCTCCGCACAAGTGCTATTAGCTTCTAGACCTAAGAGAGGGAAGTCCCGGCCGGAAATGAAGAAGAAGAAAACTTGCCTTGAAATTCACAGGCTGGAAACCGCTCTGACCGCTCTGATTAGCTTTAATATAGCTGTGAGTCTGTGGACGTTACATTTAGCTTTTGCCTAAGGATGAAAAAAAAAATAAAAACTAGTGTAGCCGGTAATGCCTTTGGATTAGAAACTCCTGTACAACTGCTGTAAAACTGCCTTAACTGACACGTTACACACGGATTGTTTTTTGATCACTTATTTATCACTGGCTGGGTATCAATATTATTATTATTATTATTATTTTTTACAAAGCCTACTGTATTACCACTATTATATATCTAACTCCTTATGACCATTTTCTATTTATTTATGTATTTATTAAATTATTTGTGTAAATTATTGCTCTGTGTGATGGACTTGTGATCTGTTGCTGTATTTCTCATGGTGTTAGCCAAACTTGATTCTTTTTTTTTTTTCTTTTTTTTTTTTTAACTTATATCAGATGGACGGTGTGTTGAAGTGAAATAGCAATCAATGATCTGGAGTTTTATAAAAAAACACTCTCAAATAATAATAATAATCGAATGCAATCATTATGTTTTTTGTTGTTTTTATTTCTTTGTAACCCTTAGCTCTTACCGCTTTGGATGTTTCTGCAGTATTTTGCTAAATGTCCAAATAATAAAAACCAAACTGAGAAACTGAGTTTTTTTGTTGCTTGTTTGCCTCCTAAAGAACATTTGAACAGAAATATTTCCACAAACAGCAAAAAATACTTCTATAGTGGTGGAATCAACAATCATACAGGGAGAAATCCATCTCAGAAGAGGAGAGAGACCAGTTTCTCCACCCACAGGAGAGAGCAGGAGAGAGACCAGAATGCACTGCAGCAGAGAGACAAGGTTGGAGTTTTAAGTGAGGGGGCGTGGCCAAGATCAAAGATTGGTAAATGATCAGACTTTCAAGCTATTTCTATACTCCTGATACACTCACCTTTGATTGAAAGCTATACAAGTTCACGCCCCCGTTCTCTTGGGGTTGTCGAAAGGCATTCTGGGAAACGTAGTAAACCACGCACTAAACCGAAGTAGAAGCAGATGAAGCAGAGTTGAGGGAAAGTGGGTTCACTGTAACAGTAAATTCCAACACTTCATCACTAGATAACTGCTGGAATGAACTGAACGTCACAGACTGATGATATTTAATAGAGGAAGAGGATCTGAGGGGATTTTTTTCTATTTTTTCACTAACACACACACACACACACACACGCCCTACATCCACTGTACTGACACAATGACATCATGTTTGTTCAGTAGAGCAGTGATTCTCAACCTTTTTCATATCAAGGACCCTTAATTTAGTCCACATTAGAGCCATGAACCCCCATTTAATGAGATTTTGTCTCTCAGACCCAAATCTGAGAATATTTTTATTGTCAGATATGCTTTTGTCCAGAATCCCATGACTGTCTGTATTGTAGGAAGAGAGATAACAGAGAAACTATGATCAGAACAGTCATTCTTCTACATTCTGTAATTGTGTTACCTTCTTGTAAATGAAAATAATGCTGAAGTTTAACAATTCATCAGTTTGCTGGGGACCCCCTGGAACCCCCTCAAGGACCCCTGGTGGTCCCCGGACCCCACGTTGAGAAACACTGCAGTAGATGGTCAGTTTGTGATGTGATACTTATAGATCTTATGTACTACTTTAGATACTAAACTGTAGTCAGAACATACGTTAAAGAAGTAAAAGTGAAATTACTAACTTCAAAAAAACTACAAAGTACACAAAGAGCGACTCAGTTACTTTCATCCATTCACTGTGGGAATGCAGTGTGATAGTGTACATTCCCAAAGTGTAAAATAGAGGAAGTGATGTTCCACTGTGTTTAACTGAAATACACAGAGGTCAGAGGTCAGAGGTCAGAGGTCATCAGCAGGTCAGCACACAAAACCTTCTGCATCTGAAAGACATTCCTACAGTTCCACTCCTCCTCCCACTGTCTCTCTATGTCTCTCTACCTCTCTCCCCTCTCTCTCTCTCTTTGTCTCTCCCTCTTTCTCTCTCCCTCTTTCTCTCTCTCTTTTGTCTCTCTCCTCTCTCTCTCTCTTTCTGTCTCTCTCTTTCTCTTGCTCTCTTTCTGTCTCTCCCTCTTTCTGTCTCTCTCTTTTGTCTCTCTCCTCTCTCTTTCTGTCTCTCCCCCTTTCTCTCTCTCTCTTCTCTCTCTCTTTCTGTCTCTCCCTCTTTCTCTTGCTCTCTTTCTGTCTCTCCCTCTTTCTCTCTCTCTTTTGTCTCTCTCCTCTCTCTTTCTGTCTCTCTCTCTTTCTCTCTCTCTCTTTCTGTCTCTCCCTCTCTTTCTGCCTCTCTCTCTTTTGTCTCTCTCCTCTCTCTCTCTTTTGTCTCTCCCTCTTTCTCTCTCTCTCTTTCTGCCTCTCTCTCTCTTTTGTCTCTCCTCTCTCTACCTCTCTCTTTCTGTCTCTCCCTCTTTCTCTCTCTCTTTTGTCTCTCTCCTCTCTCTCTTTCTCTCTCTCTCTCTTTGTCTCTCCCTCTTTCTCTCTGTCTCTCTCTTGTCTCTCTCCTCTCTCTACCTCTGTCTTTCTGTCTCTCCTTCTTTCTCTCTCTCTTTTGTCTTTCTCTCTCTCTCTTTCTGTCTCTCTCTTTTGTCTCTCTCCTCTCTCTACCTTTCTCTCTTTCTGTCTCTCCCTCTTTCTCTCACTCTCTTTCTGTCTCTCCCTCTTTCTCTCACTCTCTTTCTGTCTCTCCCTCTTTCTCTCGCTCTCTTTCTGTCTCTCCCTCTTTCTCTCGCTCTCTTTCTGTCTCTCCCTCTTTCTTTATCTGTCTTTCTGTCTCCTTCTCTCTTTTGTGTCTGTCTCTCTCTCTCTGTCATGTCTCTCTATTTCTTTCTGTCTTTCTGTCTCTCTCTCTCTTCACTACACCTTCACAAATGCATCACACACTTTCCCTGCCGCTCTACTTCTCTCTCTCTGACCCCCCCCACACACACACACACACACACACACACACACAACAATACATCACACACTTTCGCCAGCAAACTCAAACACTTTAACCACACACACACACACACACACACACACACTCACACACACACACACACACACAAACACACACACACACACACCCAGCCAAGCCATCAGTCTGTGTCTCCCTCCTCCTGGTGGGGCTGACAGGTGTAAGCCAGCTGGGGAGCAGGCTGCCGATAAGAGCTGCAGATAACACACACACACACACACACACACACACACACACACACACACACACACACACACACACACACACACACACACACACACACACACACACACACACACTCCCTCTATAATGGAGCAGCACAGTGCGCACCATTAAGAGAAAGAAAGGGAACAGAGGGTTGAAAGGGAAACAGTTCTGTTCTGCAGAGACAAAACTCTGATGAAGAGAGAAAACATTTCTTCTTTCCGTCTGTAATGAAACACAAACGCTTCACAGCAGTTTGGGTCCGAGAACGCTGTCATTTAGAGTTAAAGCAATATTCCACTTTAACACTACAAAAAATCTCCATCTTAACAAGTCATTCAGTCTATTATTGAGTCC
The DNA here is from genome assembly GCF_046629955.1 of Centroberyx affinis. Classification (NCBI taxonomy): domain Eukaryota; kingdom Metazoa; phylum Chordata; class Actinopteri; order Beryciformes; family Berycidae; genus Centroberyx; species Centroberyx affinis. The sequence goes on from NW_027282221.1 coordinate 63,980, forward strand.
TAACACTGTCATTTTCTTAAAACAAGTGAAGAAATCTGCCAATGGGGTAAGATCATTTCACTTGTTTCCAGTGCAAATCAACTTGTTTCAAGATTTTCTATCATTCTACTATCATTTTCCTGATAGCAGAGCAGTGATCTGATACTGACACTCATTCCGAAAAAAAAAAATCCTGAAACAAGTGAAACTGCATTGGAAACAAGTGGAGTTATCTCTTCTCATTGGCAGAATTTTTGGAGTTTGGAGTTTTTTTGCAGTGAACATGGGGGTGAAAACCAGAATCTAATCTCCTCACCAGGATCAGATGCAGCTGGACCAGTTTGTAGCGTTCAGATTTTTTCTTCCCGTTCATTTGAATGGAAACTGACAAACACGTTGGTGAACAGATTCAACATCAGATCCTGCTGTAAGACAATAAAGCAGCAACTGGTCCGTCCTCATTCTGCATTTCTATTTTTGGTTTACACTAAAATTAGTATTTAAAAACTAGAAAAGGCAAAGTTAAAGTGTGTTTGCCGTCCAAGCAACAGTCACTTTGAACTGGTCTTTGCTGGAGTGCTGTTAAGTTGCAGCTAGGGTTTCGCCAGTGGTCGCTATGGTGTTTCTAAGTGATTGCTATGGTTTTGCTAGGTGGTTGCTAGGGTGTCACCAGTGGTTGCTAGGGTGCTAGGGAACAAAGAGAATCCAAGGAAAAAAGAATTGTGTTTCCACGATTTACAGTCACCGAGTTACGATCATTTAAAATGTAACGGGTTGCTGTAGCGCCCCCAGTTGGCGAAATGACACAAAATTTAACAGGTTGGCTCAGACATGATACGTGCACAACTGTACCAAATTTGGATGGGATAGCATCATGCATTCATGAGTTATACCAATTATTAAAACATAGGCTCCGCCCACAACATTTGATCAAACTTTGGAAGCCAGTAACATCAGAGCGGTACGAATATGAAAAAACACATCAGGACATCTGTGCAGGACGGTCCAGACAGGCTGTGTGGAAAAACAGCAACTGCTCCGTCCTCATTCTGCATTTCTATTTGGTTTACACTAAAATTAGTTTTTAAAAATAAAAGTAGATCCGGTCTCCCAAACATGAACTATCTCTCCTAAACGGTATCCCTCCGCTGTGTTCTCTTCTATCAATAAAAATGCGATTTGCTGAAATTAGTTTCTCTTCCCTCTGTCTGTTATCGCTGCTCATGCTAATGACCCAGCACTTCTTCTGCTGTTTATTCCAAACAAGCCGGAAACATAAACATGTAAAAACATAGACACCGGCTGTTAGAATAGAATAGAATAGAATAGAATAGAATAGAATAGATTTATTTCGAACATGTTAAAAAAATATATATATATACGTAAGAAAACAAAACAAGAATAACCAATAAAATTAACAGTAAACATATGCAACAAATTCTCAATAAACAACATAAATAAATATATATTACGTGTCCGAATTGGAGTAGGAAGAAGTAAAACTTATTTGGTTCTTCCCCTTTTCTAAACTTAATCAATGAACTTAATGTTTACAGTCCAACTATCCCCCCAGTGTCCATCATACACAACTTAAATAATTACTTCTGTGTTCATCCTCTTTATACATAATCAACTTGTAGGTGCCCATCCGGCCTGTCCTAACACTCACAGAGAGAAAACAAAGTTTAGAACAGACAACAGTAAAGATTTATGAGCTGGATAGAGGTTGAATCACTGTTGTGTTAGAGCAGAGAGAGAGAGAGACGGTTATGTTTATGAAAATGTTGCTGATAATGACTTTAAGCCACAGTGTGTCTCTCCACATTAGAGCAGACACTGTGCTGCTGTCTGTCTGTCTGTCTGTCTGTCTGTCTGTCTGTCTGTCTTCATGTTGCTGCTGATGCTTTTCTTCATGTCAGCTGACCTGTGATCAGACATGAAAGCAACACAGTGTTATTCAATTTGTCTGCTTTAATCAGACAGCTATTGCTTTCTAATGCTGTTAGCCAAGGCCAGGGAGTAGTGTTGCACTCAGTGTGTGTGTGTGTGTGTGTGTGTGTGTGTGTGTGTGTGTGTGTGTGTGTGTGGTTGTGTGTGGAGTATGTGAGTAAGTGTTTGTGGGTATATTCATCATAATCTGTATACTTTAACACTTTAATTGTTAGTACATAAGTTTGAGTGTTCCTTTGTGTTCCTTTGTATAGGGATTTACTATTATTGACTATTATTTTACTCTTGCACTCATGACATTTGGCACAAACATCCACTTGGACTCAAGGATGAACTGACTAGAATTTGGTGGTCAGAGGTCAAAGGTCAAGGTCACTGTGACCTCACAAAAGACGTTTATGGCCGTAACGCAAGAATTCATACGCTAATTATGACAAAATTTCACACAAATGTCTAATAGGATAAAATGATGAAGTGATGACATTTTATATCCAAAGGTTCAAAGGTCAACTTCACTGTGACATCATAATGTTTTGCTTACCACTGTAGCTGAGAAAAAAAATGATCTTGGGTCATTCTACAGAAACGGTGGAAGTGCTGTCACTTACTTTTGCAGACACTAAAATCCTTTAAGTTGACCTAATAATCACATTAATTATATATGTTCAATAAATAAAGACTAGGCGGTTATTTCTAGTTTGTTTTAGTTCTTTTCTTGAATCTTTGTTTTTTCTTGTTTTCATTTGTTTGGTTTTCTGTTTTCTGAATGTTGCTCATCCTGATTTCTGCGCTGGTTTCTGAACAGATTTATATGTTTAAATCTCTGTGTAGCTCTGGTAGAGTCTTGGGTTGTGTCTCTTCCTCCATAATAAAACTTCTTCCTCCACTTCTTCTTCCTCCTCTCTCTCTCTCTCTCTGTCTCTGTCTCTCTCTCTCTCTCTCTCTCTCTGTTTGTCTCTCTCTGTCTCTCTCTGTCTGTCTTTCTCTCTCTCTCTCTCTCTCTGTCTCTCTCTCTCTGTCTGTCTGTCTCTCTCTCTCTCTCTCTCTCTCTCTCTCTCTCTCTCTCTCTCTGTCTGTCTGTCTCTCTCTCTCTGCCTGTCTCTCTCTCTCTCTGTCTCTCTCAGTTCAATTCAATTCAAATGAGCTTTATTGGCATTAAATAGTACAGTATCTGTTGCAAAAGCAAAACAGTGATAATCAAGAAAAAGTAGCAACAATAACAATAAAAATAATTGAACATTAGAAAGTTGCAATTATTCAATCACACACAAAGGAAAAAATAGAAAGTATTAGTATTAGGTCAGTTCTCCTCTCTCTGTCTGTCTATTTCTCTCTGTCTTTCTATGAGTCTCTCTCTCACACTTCTTCCTCCTCCTCCTCCTCCTCCTCCTCCATCATGGCCGCCCTCTCTCAGCTGCTGCCCAGCACGCGCCTCCTCTTATCTCCTCCTCACACAGACAAAGAGAGTAGAGAGCAGGGAGCAGGGAGCAGGTCAGGCAGAGTAAACAGCTCGCCGCCTCGCTCCTCTCTGGAAGTCAAACAGACCTGCGGCCGTTTTCCAGCCGGCCGGGCGGGGGGGGGCGGGCGGGCGGGGCGGGGCGGGCGGCAGGTGCTGCTGTCAGAGGCAGGCGAGCGTGGCGTGGAGAGTCAACAAGTGGAGCCACACACACACACACACACACACACACACACACGCACAGGAACAATGTTTTTTTTGCTTAAGTGCAGCTTAAGCTTTCGGTGTTTCCTGCCTGCGCCTATTTCTGTTCTGACGCTCACTTGACAAGTTAAAGGAATAGTTCACCCAAAAGTGAAAATCCTGTCATCATCTCCTCCCCCTCATGCCAGTTTTTTTTTTTTTTTTTTTTTTCTGTTTATTTTTGCAGGGACAGCGCACAATTAAAAGTAATTTCACCAGAGTTAGCTGGTAGCTCGTTTACATCTGTTGTCCCTGGGCAGGTAGACCAAAAAAACAACCACAGAACAACAAATACACTACATAAAACATAAAACAGCACAATACATAAAAATCCATCAGTGTGAGATAGATACAATCAGTGTGAAAAATACAATATATACAAAGCAATCATTGGTGGTGACACATTTGTGCTGACTTTAGCCAAAGCTTGAGGCTGGTTTGAAACACTGCAAAGCTTCCTGAGTTTCTAATGTTTGTGGGTATGGAATTCCACTTCCCCACTACTTTAACTGAGAAGGCAGATTGACCAAAGTCTGTCTTTCTGAACTGCGGGTGCCCAGTCACCCCAAGAAGATGCCCTAGTCCTACCGGCACCGCCACTGCCAGGATAGGTCAGGCATCCTCTAAGAGGAGGGGGTGCGAGATTATGAATTATTTTAAACATCAGGCATGTATCAGAGTAAAATAAGAAGTTATCAAAATTGAGAAAATTATATTTTTTCAGGATGTTACAGTGATGATAATTCCTTGGCTTTTTATCTAGTACTTTTAGAATTTGTATAGAGGAGGTACACAGGCTTGAGTGTAGACACACCTGCCTGTGACCAGGTTGTTATGCAGTAAGACAGATGGGGAAAAATCATAGTATGTATAAAAAGCTTTGCAGCAGACGGAGACAACTGGTGCCTGATGCTCTTAAAATTATTCAGATTAAATTTAACATTGCTGACGGCCCTACTAACTTGTTGAAGTTTGTCCATATAACACACAGGGAGGCTGCAGCACAACTCCATAGCAGCCTTCTCCAAAACAACTGAAGTCAGTGGGGACCAGTTCTTCAGAGTTCCAAAAAGACCTACAGTATATTTACACCATCATTTAGTGCAAATCTTAACTACAGCTGATTGATTTGCAACAAATAATGGTGTCTAGGTCTTTCTGTTCACAGTGTGATTGTTTGTCTGTTTTTGTTGTGGAGCTCTAAAGAACTGGTCCCCATTGACTTCAGTTGTTTTGGAGAAGGCTGCTACCAAGTTGTGCTGCAGCCTCCCTGTGTGTTATATGGACAAACTTCACCTGTGTTTCAACTGGCATGAGGGGGAGTAGATGATGACAGAATTTTCATTTTTGGGTGAACTATTCCTTTAAAGTGGTAATCCTCCAGTTCCTTAAAGGTAAAAAAAAAAATTGTCTCCAGTTTTTTTGTTTTGTCATTTTTTTTAATTTTTTTTTTGTGAACCACTTGAGTCACAAATGTCCCCCGATTTGCTCCTCAAAAAAATCTGGTCCCTTTGCGACAGGAAGCAAGGGATTATGGGATATGAGGTCTTACGTAATTTTCACACTGCTACACCTAGAACCTTTTTCCAAATGTCATAAACCAGAAAACCCTCCTATAGTACCAGACATTTCTCTCCACTAGTGCACTTTTTTTTTCACACTAAACCATGCACTTTTTGTATAAACAAAAGACAATTTACAGTATAATGCTGCTATTCCCCTCCAAATATACTGCTAATTTTCTTTTTTTTTCTTGGTACACTATGTGTATTGGGTTGTATTGTATTGAGTGTGTGTACTGAATGTTTTTATAAGAGCTTTTTGTAACTCTCTGTTTTAATTTATTTATGTACACTGTAGGTCTAGGAGGAACCGTATTTCATTCTTGATTGTACGTAAGCGCAAGAAAAAATGACAATAAAGAAATCTTGAATCATGTTGGGAATCTCATACTGATCCGTCAGCGTCCATTCAGCCAATCAGAGTCCTTCCTGTGTTTGTTCTGTAGAAGCTAGCGGCAAACACAGAGACGACGGTCCGACCGGAACAAAGAGAAACCAGAGAGTTCACCTGGTGGAGCTTCGGGATGACTGGAGGTTTTCGGATCAGTTTCTGATTGAGTTTCTACTGTAGAATCTGTTTCTTCTGTTTTCTATCAAGCAGCTCCGTTATGAGCAAAGCTTCCTGTTCTTCTGCCTCGCCGCCATGTTGACGCTCACAACAAACCAACACACACACACACACACACATCTATCAGCAGTATGGATCAGTGTGACTTAGTTCAATTTCCTATAAGCACTTTGTCCACCAAACTGAATATGTTATGTCTAATACAAAGCTTGGGAACTTACCCATGGTGTGCTTATGTGTTGGAGTTTATTTTATTCTACCCATTTGTTTTATGCTTTTATGATTATTTTATGGCTTGGATGTTATCTATCTGTTTTATACTTCTTTTTTGAATGTATTATGTGTTTTTTAAGTGAGTGGTTCTGCTGATCCGCTCTGCAGATCAGGATCCAGGTGGCTGTGATGCTCATCTCTGCCTGATTAGCAGAGCTCAAGCAAAGCTCTAATCACTTTGTTGATGTGTTCTCAAAGTGTAAAAGCTGATTAAATCTACCCAGCAACACAGGTACACGATAAACTTCAGGTGACACCGGTTTAGATCCAGCGGACAAAACCTCAGGTGAATTTTTGAAGTCGATCCTGAAGTGCAGCAGCAGCAGTTCCTCTAAAGTCCGCTAGAGTCCGGCTCCAAAAAGACTCCAAACTCCATGTATTTTATTTGATTTTATGCATTCTATGTACTCTATTTTTTTTTATTACTATTATTAAATGGGTTTTATTTTCCAACTTATGTTATGCATTCCTCATTTTTATCTTATTTTTACTATTATTATCAAGTGGGTTTTATTCTCCATCTTATTTTACGTTAATTATGGCATTCTATCCCTGTTTTTATGCTCATTCTATGTTTATTTCCATGTGAAGATGCATTCTATGTATTCTATTCTCATCTTTATCTTATTGTCACTATTATTATCAAGTTTTATGTGAAGCACTTGGTGCATGTAATTTCTTTGTTGTAAAGCACTTTGAGCTGCATTTCTTGTATGAAAGGTCCTATACAAATAAAGTTTATTATTATTATAAAGTCAAAGGACCACAACCCAACTTCTGCTACAAGTATAAAGTCAATACATTTATTCCATTAGGTTTTGGTCTCAGCAGGTAATTTCACTTCTTCTAAATGGAGATTTTCAAAACAACTGTGTCATTAACGGGATATAACGGATATAAAACAGGGTTGTTTTCCTAGTGATTGACAGGTCGCTGAGTAGTAGGCGGAGCTCCGGCTCTGTAGACGGCCCAAACCCCGCCCCCTCCACCTTGGCTCCGCCTCTTGCCTCTCTTTGGCTGCTCTGGCTCCAAAAAACATCAACATGGCAGCGTTTTTTGGAGCTTCAAAACCCTTCAGAAGACAACTGGGGAAGAACGCTCACTATGATCTGTGTTACAGTCCATAGTTTAGCTGTGGTGTTCATGGAGCCAGCAGTGCCACTCTTCCCTTTGTTATAACTGATTGTTTATTATAATATTTGTTTTGTCCGTTTCTTTTTACGAATCTTTGCGTCTTTGTTCAGAAAGTGCAATATCAATACAGCTACTAGTATTATTTTCTATGCGGCCTTGTCTCTGCCATGCTGCTACACTGGAGGATTATTGTATTAAACTGAATAGACTCTTCAGCTTAGCATCCTGAGCACAATGATCTGCCTGCATGAGTGAAGAGATGCTGCTGACCTCCTCAACCCATGATATACACAGCGGTTACCCACAACTATACACACAGTATGCCTGACATACTGTGTGTTGTTTATGTTTTAATTTATGCTTTCAGTAGACAGATAGAGAGAAACCAAACAAGCATTTAATGGACAGTGATGTGCAGGAGGAGACCAAGCTCAACCTCGACCCAAACAAGCACAAAATTACATCATGGTAAAAAAAAAAAATCATATTTAAACTGCCTTTGGAAACTGTTTGTGCAGAAAAAAACATATCCAAGGCTCTCTCTAAAAGCACCCACATATTCTTGACATGTGTATGCTATATGCATTAGCCAATAAATAATAAAGGCTTTTTACTTTGTGTATGGGAAGAGAAGCTTGGAGATATTTTTTCTGCTGAAAAATGTGTGTCAACTTTCATTTTGGTGCTATATTTACACCGTTTTTCAGCATTGGTGTGTTTCAGCATCTATTCAACATCAAAATGATTGCAGGGCACACACACACACACACACACACACACACACACACACACACACAGACACACACAGACACAAGCACGGGGTGGAAATTGGGCAATAGCTTGTGTGTTTGCTGCTGTAAGCGAACACACGCCTGTTCTGTAATTCCTAAAAACCTGAAAAACATCACTGTGCTCTGTAAGCAGACAGCTTTTGTTCAGAGGGTTGTGGCGGTGTGTGTGTGTGTGTGTGTGTGTGTGTTTGGGGTGGGGGGGGGTTGTGGGGTGCAGCTGATTTCAGGGCCCTGGCGAACACAAAGGGGCCGGGACCTCCTCCACACATGCCCCGCACAATGCCCCGGCCCTAATGCTTGTAAATCTATTCACACATCCAGAGGCCAAGATAATAACAAGCTGTTCAGAATGAATTTCTAATGAGCAGAGCGAAGCCTCTCGCCACTGGAAACCCGGGTACAGCGAGCGGAAAGCTGCCGCACAGCCAGACCTGAGACAAACGCGCCTGTTTAGCATCGATGCAGAGAAGTGTATGTCGGCCGGGCCGATGAGACAAAAGGCGGCGGGAGGCAGACGGACAGCCGGCCCGGAGGAATCTGAGCCGGGAACCATCACACATAAAATCCATAAACATCCAGAATTCATCCTGAAAATCCACATTTACATTTTAGGCATTTGGCTGATGCTCTGTCCAAAATGGATTGTGCATAATTAGTGCAATAGAATACGTTTAAATTCCTAAATTGCAACCAATAGTAGGGGACAACAAGGGTTAAAAACTGCAGCTCCCGGACCACAGAGGCACAGGGTTTCTGCTGGTCCTGAAATGTCTCAAATCACACTTCAAGGTGTTAAAAGGTCTGTAAAGAAAACATTTTAGGTTTTAAATTCACTTTTAGAGGTCAAATGTTGTTCAAATGTTGTTCTTTCTTGATGTGGTATTGAGAATCCCAGTCACACAGTCCAATATTCTGATATATTCTACAGCTGAATTTATTTCCACGTTTATTTCAATTGCAATATTTGACTTATATTTCATTCTAAATGGCATAAATGTCTGTAAAAGTCTTCAATTTAGCTTGAAGTAACTTGCAGACACCCTGATATACCTGAGGAGAAATCATGTGTGATAGAAAACAGACTGGAGTTTTAGTTCTATAAATATTTCTCAGAGTCAGAGCTGCTCTGGAGGCAGAAGTAATCTGATTGGTTAAGCTAAACCTCAGTGGGCGGAGCCAAAGATCCACAGTTTTTCTGAGCGCAAGTTAGCTAACTGGGAAACTTCAAATCTATAGAACCTCCTTGCTTCAAATGGCAAAAAAGGAACTCTGGTCAAAATATGATTTAAAAATATATATATGGCAATGATTTATTTTTTTCAGTAATTCCTGTCCATGGCATCCTGATGTTGAAGGTCAGCAGCTAGCTAACTAGCTTACCTAGTTAGCTATAGGCTAGTATGGCTAGTTTGAACATGGAAGGTCAGCTAGCTAACTAGCTAACTTACCTAGACAGCTATAGTATAGCTAGTATATAATTCTCTCAAGGCTACCGATTACTTACTTTTTTTTTTTTAATTTTGAAATTGTTTTTTACATTCTAGCAGCCAATGCCATCGCTAGAAAGATTTGTGTCTCAGAAATAAACAGAATTCTGCACAGCTTGGGCACAAAAAACATAGATAGATAGATAGATAGATGGAGATAGATAGATAGATAGATAGATAGATAGATAGATAGATAGATAGATAGATAGATAGATGGTTAGACAGACAGATAGATAGATAGATAGATAGATAGATAGATAGATAGATAGATAGATAGATAGATAGATAGATAGACAGACAAACAGACAGATAGATAGATAGATAGATAGATAGATAGATAGATAGATAGATAGATATTTGTTGTTCTGGCTGTGTGTGTGTTTGTGTCCCGGAGCGTCTCGCTGCTCCAGCTGAAGAAAGGTCATCAGAGGTCACAGCAGCTCCAGGACGCCGGGCATCATTATCCCCTCTGCTGCTGCCAGGCTGCTGCACACACACACACACACACACACACACACACACACACACACACCAGAGCTAGGTCCAACAGTAAGTCTTAGCGTTTGTTTTACCCTGCTTGGTGAACCAGATGGGTGGAGTTGGCTGCGCCAGAAAGTTTAGACAGTTATATGAAAACACCTGAAAGTGACTTTAGTTTTTTAGTGATTGACAATTCATCTGACACTACACACACACACACACACACACACACACACACACACACACACTCACTTACCCAAGACCAGTGTTTTTCAAACATCAGGTCACCCAAATTTACCCGTTTTGTTACGAGAAATAAATAGATGATTGATAAGATACAGGGTTTGAGGTCAATTCATGAATGAACTCATCAATTTCAATTCAACTGAGGAATTCAAATTTGAAAAAAATAACCTACAGGAAACAGAATTGGAATTGAATTGGAATTTCAGGAAGTTTAATTTAATTCAATGAAATTCTGTGAAATTCCATGTTTTTTTGGGGGGTTTTTTCTTCCCACATATCTGAGATTCCACATAGTGTTACATATTATCAATACTGAATATCATAAAATGTTAAAGGAACCTTTCAGCTGGTATTTGATGCAGAACATGTGATGATAATCCATACATTATGACTGAATGTGTTTGATTCGTTCAGTGGTGGAAAGTAACTAAGTACATTTACTCAAGTACTGTACTTCAGTACAATTCTGAGGTACTTGTACTTTACTTGAGTATTGTTGCATAATGAGTACATTTACTTTGATACTCTAAGTACATTTTGCTGCCAATACTTATGTACTTTTACTTAAGTAAGATTTTGAATGCAGGACTTTTACTTGTAATGGAGTATCTTTACATTGTTGTTTTGCTACTTTTACTGAAGTAAAAGATCTCAGGACTTCTTCCACCACTGGATTTGTTGAACTGTCTTTTATTTGATTCATAATGTTTGATTTATAATGTTTTGCGAGTCGAGACAAACTCTCTTAGAAGTGGAATTTCATGGAGTTCTGTCTCCTGTCATTCCAATTCAATTCACATTCTGTTTCCTGACAGCTGGGAGACTTTCACACTGCAGGAGCTGAGCTGGAGTTTACCATGAACTGTCACTGAATGTTCATGAATGGACCCAAACCTGATCAGATAAATTATTTTATAGACGCTCGGGGGGGAAACTGCCTTTAGAATAGAGATGTAGGTTGGTGAACAAAGAGGGAAAAAAGATACTTAAGAATATGAAGAAACAAAAATACAATCAAATTTACATTTTTTTACAATCACTTTGGCACTAATTTCAGAACGTTGATGTCACTTTTCAAAACTCCAGACACAAAACTCACAACCGATGATCAAAATGCACATTTTTCAAAACTCTAACACTTCTTCCAGTTGCTTGGATACAAGACACATAAACCTAAGATCATTTGTTCATTGAACTAAAATCACATGTTCAAAATGACACAATTTAACATCAAAGTATTACCATTTCAAAATGCAATCCACACATTACATCTGAGATGACTGTCTATTCATTTCATTACAATGATCTAACAACTTCTCAGAATGATAAGTAACTGTTGCATTACTCTGCATAGTTTTATGGAAACTGAGGAACAATATTCCAAGTTTAGATCATGAAAGTTTCAGGAGAACGAGATCCATTGACACCAATTACCGTGGAACATGAACCAACTGGACGACATTATCTATGGATGTAATATTTCATCATCGTTCTTTATCAGACACTGTTTCTATGGTCCCATGTTCCACTTTTCCAGAAAATGTTTTCAGATTTCAGAAGATTCTTCCCAAGATGTTTGGCTAATGAAAACATTCACTGTGATGTGGATGAGAACCTGAGGCCAAATCCACAAGACAGGGCTGATGGAAATATAGAAGTACAGTAATCAATCCTTTGTTTTGCTTTTTACAGTAAGCCAGGTGACGTTTTACAGTACTGTAGTTTTTCTCTTTTTTGAAGCTAATTATTTCTGCTTTGATTCAAAGAAACCTATGTTGTGATTTTATTGTATTTCATCAATACTGTAAAATTTCAGATTTTGTTCAATGATTCCACTGTGTCTGTAGTATTCTCTCTACTAGTCCTTTTACGGTGATGTATTTACGTGTAGTACCATAATGAAACATGTATCACGTATTTTGTACTACAATATTTAATGATTATATGAACAACTAAACAGTGAAACTATCGGTATCTTGTGTGTGGGTGATCTAAACTAATGTTCCTGTGGTATTTCATGATAAATGAGTTATTTGAACCAATGATTCTGTAAGTGCGAGGTTTCTTTAAAGATATGAACCCACAATGCAATGTTTTGAACATTGGACAGCCTGTGTTACAAGTGATGACCGTTTTGAGTTTTGTGTCTAGAGTTTTGAAAAATGACCACAAGGTTCTGAAATTAGTGCCAAAGTGATTGTAAAAAAACTGTAAAAAAAAATATACTTAAACTTGAAGAGAGCTGCTGTCTTCTCCTGGCTGCAGTGGAACAGTGAGGATTCGTTAATCAGCTCAGTTCCCCGCCGACGCTGCAGTGACCTTCACAACACGACCGTCTTTAATCACTGGTCAATACAGTTAAACACAACCTCTTACTGCGAGTGTGTGTGTGTGTGTGTGTGTGTGTGTGTGGTGACTGTGTAAGCGTTTGGGTGCATTTGAGAATGTGAGTGCATGCATGTTGATTGTGTCTGAGAGTGTGTGTGTGTGTGTGTGTGTGTGTGTGTGTGTGTGTGTGTGTGCTGACCGAATGCGTGTGCATGCATGCTCACTATGTATGTGAATGTGTGTGCGTGTGTGTGTGTGTGTGGTCACTGTGTATTTCCATGTGTGTGTGTGTGCTACTTACATATGTATTTGTGTCTTTGTGCATCTGTGTGCTCACTCTATTAGTGTGTTTGTGTGTGCAGACTGTGTGTGTGTGTGTGTCTGCGTGCTGACTGTGTGTGTGTGTGTGTGTGTGTGTGTGTGTGTGTGTGTGTGTGCACGTGCATTTAAACCCCTCCACTTGCCTCATTCAGTCCTAACCTCCTGATGACTGCAGCTAATGAATAGCCTGCAGAGAGAAAGGAGAGGGGGAATGGAGGGGTGTGGGCGGGCGGGAGGGGCTATTCTTGTCCCTGGGCGGGGCGGGGCCGGCCGACCGGTTGCCAGGGCCGACGGTGACTCCCGGGCCCCTGGGTGACAGCGGCCGTCTGGCGGGCGGACCGGCCCTCGCTGAGCTGGCACGCGCCGCCGCCACAGCATCAGCATCAGCAGCATCAGCAGCCGGGCCGAGCCGTGACCAATCACTGAAAGAGACCAACCAACGTCCGGGGAGAGCAGCACCTGAGCCACTGAGGAGGGGGTGGGGGGGTTGGGGGGGGGGGGGTGGAGGGGTGCAGGGGGGGGTAAGGAGGAGATGAGTGGGGGCGGGTTGGGGGTTCCAGCAGAGATACTGGGATGTACCGAGTCTCCAAGTCAAGTCAAGTCAAGTTTACTTATATAGCACATTTCATAGTACAGGTGTAGACTCAATGCACCTGTACGGGCCACACCCCTTTCCAAGGAGGCCACACCCCTTTCCAAGATGGCAGCATGTCTATTGTCTCTGTCGAGTGTTTCTTTGTAACTCGTAAATTTTATTGAATTTTAGCGCCATTTCCCATCTTCTACAAAGGTTTTCATGTTGCTGATTTATAATATATTTGGAATACCTGTTCTGCTCTGCAAATTGTGGCCTATCCAACTACATTGTGGCCTGTTCTGCATCCTGGGGCCTATCCAGTCTACACTGAGGCCTGTGCTGCATCTTGGGGCCTATCCGATCTGCATTGTGGCCTGATCTGCATCCTGGGGCCTATCCAGTCTACACTGAGGCCTGTGCTGCATCCTGGGGCCTCCAACTGCAGTGGAGCCTGTGCTGCATCCTGGGGCCTATCTGATCTGCGCTGAGGCTTGTGCTTCATCCTGGGGCCTATCTGACTGCATTGCAGCCTGTTCTGCATCCTGGGGGCTGTCCAGCTTCATTGTGGCCTATTCTGCACCCTGGGGCCCCTCTGGCTGCATCGAGGCCTGTGCTGCATCCTGGGGCCTATCCACCTGCACTGAGGCCTGTGCTGCATCCTGGGGCCTATCCTATCTGCATCAAGGCCTGTGCTGCATCCTGGGGCCTATCCACCTGCACTGAGGCCTGTGCTGCATCCTGGGGCCTATCCACCTGCACTGAGGCCTGTGCTGCATCCTGGGGCCTATCCTATCTGCATCAAGGCCTGTGCTGCATCCTGGGGCCTATCAGATCGGCTGACAGGTGCAGAGGTGCGTTTGATTCGTGGACCGGCTGACCTCCAGCTGCAGCCTGAACCGATATCAAGCAGACAGCAGCCCTGGACTGCTACTTGCTAACCTACTGTTGGCTACGATACTGGCTGTCACCAAACTCCATTTACACGGACTATGGACTAACACTAACGCGTCTATGGACATACATCCAGTGGGTGAGTGTACTGCATCTCAGACTGCTATCGGTGCATTTATGTGCTAACTTTGCCCAAGTTAGTTGGTCATGGACTGCTGCTCGCTGGCTGCTCGTTAGTGGCTAAGCGGCTACCGGTCACGGACTATCCGTTCACGGTCTGCTGTCCGCTGGCTAGCCGTTAGCAGCCCATCTGGCTAACACTAGCGGCTTAGCATCTGTTTTTGTGGACTATCTCGGTATTTCATGGACTATCTGTAACTTGTGCTGTACTATCTGCGGTCTCGACATGGCTTGCTGTTATCTGCTCTCTGTTTACCTGGTATTCATTGTCTCTCTCCCGCTCTCTCCCTCTGTTGCATGCTCGGAGGAGATGACTCCTTGGGACTTTTCTCTCTCTCTCTGTTCACCAAACAGTGCAACAGACTCTTCCAGTGTCCACAACAGTGACTTTGCTTCTCTGCTGCTTACAATGTCTCTGGGGTTACCTCCACTTGCAAACTTCTCTATTCCTCTTCTGTCTTCTTGCCATGCTATGAGCCTGCTTCGCAACATGATTCTGTTACCATCTAGTCTGCCTGCTTATCTCAAATGTAAAAACAGTGATTCATCTTCTCTTTGCCGTGCTCTGATTGTGTTACTACTAATGATTTCTGGTAATGTGCATGCAAACCCTGGTCCCCCTGACTTTGTTCCCTACTCAAATGGACCTCAGTCCCAAAATCTCTGCTTCAACGATTTTTGTAATAGAAATTGTATAGGTTTTTTACACGTAAATGTAAGAAGCTTGGTGCCAAAAATGGACCAGCTCAAAGTATGGGTGGAGTCCTCCAATCCCCATGTCCTTGTTATAACGGAGACGTGGCTTCGAAAATCTGTCCCTTACCCTGATACCAACATTACTGGCTATAATCTATTTCGCCAAGATAGATCTTCTAAGGGTGGGGGAGTAGCGATCTACTCTAAAGAACATTTACACTGCTCAGTGGTATACTCAAAGTCTATCCCAAAACAGTTTGACCTCCTGGTTATTCAGATTAGGCTAGCACACAATCTTTCTATCACCGTGGCCGGCTGCTATCGCCCTCCTTCCGCTCCTGCATGTACTCTTGAGGCCCTGAGCTGTGCATTAGCACCTTTCACTAAGTCCGAGTTTGTTCTGCTCGGGGATCTCAACTGGGACATGCTTAAGCCTCCAGAGAAAGTTACACTCCAGCTCGACTCTCTCAATCTTCATCAAATTATTACCCACCCGACCAGGCTTAACCCAAACTCTCCAGATAAGGCTACTCTGCTGGATCTGATTCTCACCAACACTCCCCATATGTATCATTCTGGTGTGTTCTGTAGTGACCTCAGTGACCACTGTTTTATAGCTTGCACTCGTAAAAACACCCCTGCTAAACAGCCCATAACTATCAGTGTTAAACGCTCACTAAAGCACTTTAACACTGAAGCTTTTCTTCATGATCTGGCTAACATTAATTGGCACAGAGTCAGCCTAGTCTCCACTGTAAATGATGCTTGGCCCCTGTTCAAAGAGCAGTTCAGTGCTGTGGTCAACAAGCACGCCCCCCTTAAGAAATTTAGAATAAAAAATCGTCACAGTCCCTGGTTTACCCAAGAGCTCACATCCCTTCTTAAACAAAAAAATGCTGCATGGGGACAAGCTCGCCTATCGAAGTCCCCTTCTGACTATCTTAGATTCCGGCAGCTTCGCAATAAGGCCACACAAGCTGTACGACAGGCTAAATCTGGTTATTTCAAGGCACAATTTGCTCAGTGTAGCTCTGATCCCAGCGCCTTCTGGAAAACTGTAAGAAAACTCCAGAGCAAACCTTCATCCCTGCCCATTTTGCTCAAAACAAACAATCTTGTTATTTCGGACAAGACAGCTATGGCAGACACTTTCAACAGCCATTTCACAAAGTCTGGCTCTGTCTCTGTCTCTGCGCATACTCAGTCCAAATGCTCTACTATACCGCCATCGACAGCCCATAGTTCCTCTCGAACTCCCTCCCCACACAGTTTCTCTCTTCGTCCACTTGCTGAGTTTGAGGTTCTAAAGGAGTTATCTGCGCTAGACCCTCATAAATCAGCTGGGTGCGATGATCTTCCTGCATTTTTTATTAAAACCGCGGCTCCCATCATTGCTGCACCCATAACTGCAATCTTTAACCTTTCTCTCGACACGGCTGAAATACCCTCAGACTGGAAAGAAGCCATTGTCCTCCCTCTGTTCAAGGGTGGTGAGCAGTCCGACCCAAATAGCTACAGACCTATCTCTATTCTGCCATGTTTGTCTAAGGTATTTGAGAAGCTTGTGAACAAACAGCTCACAGACTTCCTTGCCGTCTCTGGTATTTTATCCGATGTACAGTCTGGTTTTCGAGCCGGGTATGGGTGTACAACAGCTACTTTAAAAGTGTTAAATGACATCACCTCTGCCCTAGACTACAAACAATACTGTGCTGCCATTTTCATTGATCTTGCCAAAGCCTTTGACTCTGTTGACCACTCTATTCTTATCAGCAGGTTGAGCAGTATCGGGATCTCAGATCACTCACTGGCCTGGTTCTCTCACTATCTCTCCCATCGGGTGCAACGTGTAAGGTTTGGCAACTCACTCTCTCACCCCCTCCCAGTTACTAAAGGTGTCCCTCAAGGCTCTATACTTGGCCCTTCACTATTTTCCATTTACATCAACAATATTTCCCAGGCTGCTGGTAACTCACTCATTCATCTTTATGCTGACGACACAATCCTTTATGCCTATGGTCCATCTCTCTCCTCTGTCCAAGCCACACTCCAGGATAGCTTTCTCCAGGTACAGCAGGCTCTATCATTATTAAAACTCTCACTCAACACATCCAAAACAAAAGCCATGTGGTTTCACCGGAAGGGCACTCCCTCTCCGTCTCCACTAATCATCTCTACCTGCGAGGGAGCTATCCTGGACCATGTCTCTGCCTACAAATACCTCGGCATCTGGTTAGACTCCACGCTATGCTTCTCACACCACATTTCTCAACTACAGGCTAAGGTCCGGGCTAAACTCGGTTTCCTTTATAGACATCGTCTCGCCTTCACTTCCTCTGCTAAACAGACTCTCATTAAATTGACAATACTCCCTACACTCGATTTCGGTGACACCATCTATCGCACTGCTTGTAAAGGCACTCTTGCTAAACTGGACACACTCTATCATTCTGCTATCCGTTTTGCCACTAACGCCCCTTACAATACCCACCACTGTAGTCTTTACTCCCTGGTAAACTGGCCATCACTTCACACCCGCCGTCAGATCCACTGGCTCACTCTCATTTACAAGACCCTTCTTCAACGTACACCCCCCTACCTGTCTTGCTTGCTGCACCGACTTCCTGTCACATACAACACTCGGTCCTCTCATCTCATTCTGTTAACAACTCCTAAAACCAGATCTACATCCGGCCTTGCATCTTTCCAGTCAGCTGCTGTCTCTGACTGGAATGCATTACAAAAACACCTTAAACTGGATAACTTCATCTCCATCCCGGCCTTCAAAGACGCCATCTCACACCTTTTTACAGATTCTTGCAGCTGCTTCCCTATTTAACTACTCAACTATCTAACCCTTTTCTTCAGTTTCTGCTTGTTGAACGCCCATACCTACCGCCGTTGGCCTAGGCCACTTTCTGTGACACACTGCTCGCTAATGAATCCTGTAATATCTGTAACAGACATTTACTCTCTTTTATGCTTGTAATAATCTTGTCTTCTATGCTTGAATATCCTTGTTATTAACTTTTATGCCTTGTTTCTGCTAAACGTTTGTATTGTTGTGTATATTTGCTATTGTCTTTTAACCTATCTTTTCTCCCTCACAGCCCCCCCCCCCCCATCAAGAAGCTTATGCCTCTTGTCAGGCCATCATTGTAAATAAGAACATGTTCTTAATTGATTTCGCCTGGTTAAATAAAGGTTAAAAAAAAAAAAAAAAAAAAAAAAAAAATGTGCTCAAGATCATACATGACAAAAACATAAGAAGGTATTACATAAATAAAAACATATAAAAAAAAGATAAAAACATATAAGTAATAGTAATAATACTGATTCTAAAATAAAAGTTTTCCCGTTAACCACACACTTTAAAACTAACTAAAAGCTTGTGAAAAGAGAGATGTTTTTAGTCTGCTTTTAAAAGAAGACACTGTTGTAGCAGGCCTTAGTTCATGTGGTAGAGAGTTCCAGAGAGTAGGACCATAATGACTGAAGGCACCATAAGCTGATTTAGAGTTTATTCCAGGTATAGTGAGGAGACCTTTACTTGGTGATCTAAGGGATCTGTGCGGTGTGTGTTCAGTGAGCAAGTGTGGACAGGAAGAAAAACAGGAAGAAAAACTTTAAAGGGGCATAAAGGGAGTTTCAGTCCACTTACCACGCTAGTTTGAAAAATGCAAAGACTGGGCATGGATAGTAGCGGGCAGCTATCAACGTCTAACTAAACTAAAACACTGTGAAGCAACCAGTGATGTTCACCTACTTTTGATTTTTAGAGAAAAGAGAAAAGAGAATCACTGATTTCGCACCTAAAACATGAGCAGTTCACATATAATGCTCTTATATGTGGAGGTAAAGCCTGGTGTTACAGTCTTCTATCTCAAACTACACCTAGATATCGGTTAATATCTCAAAAAACATGATTTAATGTTTCTGATGCCTTTAAGTAATCCATGACTTCTACTGACCTCTACTATCAGTGAACTTATGTCCTCAAGCAGAGATCAGAGGCAAGAATACATCAAGATGTTTCTCGCCACAAATTACAAACTTGCCCGTCAAATTTGTCAAAATGAATTACAAAACACCGGTGCCATGTATTTATATATATATGTAATTTGTATTTTGAATATACAAATGAATACAATGAAGAAACTGTGAATTCCAGCATTCTTTCAACTTGACATTTTCTTCACTTCCGAAACAACATTTTATAACGGAGGTTTGGCTAATGTAAGATTATTCTTCAGTAGAGTTTATTCTATTACTGTCAGTATAACCGATAATTTGGATTTTTATTATCTTGGACTGCCAAGCTGGAGATATCAGACTTAAATTAACACTTGGATGCTGACATGAACGTTGTATTTTGGGTAAATCCAACATGACATGAACACGGCATTAGCGTTGCCAGAGTTAGCTACATGTAGCTGATTAAATAATCAGATACTTGCCTATGAATGTATTTTGATTTTTGTTGGAAGTGACACAAATCTTTGTTGAGGAAACTTTTAAGTTGATATTGAAAGAGTGAGCTGTTGCCCTGGTGGCTAAACATGCTAGCCAGCTAGCTAGCCAGACGATCCTCCAGCTAGCAGCAGGTAGGAACTTGTCTGCTTGTCATCTGATGTCACACTCAGTTCCTTTTAGTCTGTGCAGGACTTGAAATACTACTTGCAATAATATTTGCATTTTTTTCACCTTGTAGGCGGGTAGACGAGTTTGTTTCTGGAAGTTTTTGGAACAGAGCTGATCTACGCAGTGGGACGGTGTAGCTGCGTCCAGACAGACAGAATTTGTCATTTTGAGAAGATTAAATTTATCTTTCTGCTTTTATTTTCTCCACATAGAGAGATACAGGAAGCAGAGGGGATGACATGCAGAAAGACAGAAATATCTCTCAAGTAGGATCCAGCAAAGAAGAATAGAATATGCAAAAGGAAGCAGTAAATAGGGATATTAAACATAACGCAACCTACAATAACAACACTAGAACATGAAAAATATATAAATACTTGGATTACAGCATGTATTATAGGTGATAGAGAGTAGAACTGATTATTTATTACTTTCCTTGGTTGACAAAATGATCGACACAATTTTAAGGATAGTGAATTTGAAAGTTCAGGTAATTCTTTTCCTGAATGAATATCTCGCTTTTTGAGATTGACCTCCTTCAGTTCTGTGATGCAGGTTGGAAATACTGAACAATGCCGGTAATAAATGAGTGAAAAACAGATGCTTCTTATCCTCCTGTGTGTTTGCTGAGCTGAGTCCGGTCCTCAGCGGCTTCATAATCCGTCTCTTTGGGTTTTGCGGGGTTAATTTGGGTCCTAACAGAGCATCGTGGGTTTAGCTGCCATAGCAACCAGGGTCCTATCACAAAACCAAGCCTGTTACAGTGTATCACATCATTTTCTGACAATTCTAAAAAGAAAATAATAAAAAAAAAACATGCCTAACACCTAAATTAAGACTTTAATTACAAACCGAGATATCTGCCATTTCAGAAAATTGACGCCCACTCTAATAAAATGATTACTGGCATTAAAGTAAAACACATTGTGGGTTTCTGTTGATATTATGAGTCATGCTGAGAGCTTTGCTTTTACAAAATGCTTGTTTTTCAGGGTTGAATCATCTGTGTTTTGGAAATACTGACTGATGAAATGTTTCCCAAATGAATGCCTATGTGTGACTGCAGAAATTCATTGTAAAGCCAACCTGAGTCGTTGATCTCCACAGGAACAGAACAGACTCTTCAGATTCGGTTTCACAGAAATGAGACACGAGCCTCGGTTCCATGAGCTACAGTATATTTCTTCATGCTGAATTAAATCATCCCGATTGAAGATTCCCCCGCAAGTGTTTACATGATGCTAAATAAAAGGATCGCATGGTGTGTGTTTACATACTGCACAGAATGGAATCAGAATATTTGACATCCAGCACTTTTAAAAAAAAAATTCTGTTTATTCATTGTCCATATTCACAGTATAACAAAACATAACATAACATAACATAAAACCAGTGCCATAATAAGATATATTACATCTTACATTTATCACATACTGTACATACACATCACTTCTCCCTCCCACACAGAAACAGGTCCTCCATCACTCCCACCCCACAAAGTGCAATATATATACAGAGATATATATATATATTTAAAAAAAAAAAAAAAAAAGTAAAATAGTTAGTAAATTAATTAGATTCCAAGTAAGTCATCCATGGATCCCAAGTCTTATAGAACAGCTGTGGGCTACCTCTCATGGCATGAGAGGTTATTTTCTCCAAAGGAGCACATGAATTTACCTCATTAATCCACTGAGTAATACTTGGGGGATCCTCATGTATCCATTTAGCTGTAATACATCTTTTGTCAACCTGTAATAGCTAGGCTAACAAATCCCTTTATCCTTTCGAAGGGAAGATTCAGATTGGTCAAGTCCCCCAACATTACAATCACAGGAGATAAAGATATTTCCCTTAATAAAACTTCTTCAAGAATGTTCTCAATCTCCAGCCACCACCGTCTAAGCTGAGAACAAGACCACATCATATGTTCTAACGTACCAGTCTCCAGTTTGCAGCGGGGACAGAGAGGAGATGAATCGGTTTTAAAATGGTTCAGTCTCTCAGGCGTAAAATATGCTCTGTGTATAAATTTGTAATGGCAGAGCTTATACTTGGTATTACAGTTTTTCTCAGTCGCTTTGGTACATTTCTCGAATCATCCTCGACATTTGCAAAACAGTAAGTGCATTTCTCAAAACAATTCGTACAAATAGCAAAACACCATGGATTACCTGCAAAAGCCAGTCTCTTGCTCAAAATCCTTAGTTCATCTCTCAAAAGTAAATATCTGTGTCAGTGAACATGTCAGTGCATCAGAATGACAAGTCCTTGTGTCATTGTGTACGGATAAGACAGTCAAATTGCTTAGTCATGTTGTCAATATAACAGTGTACTCTGGAGGGATGTTCTGATGTAAACTATGGCTAAAGTTTTGAAGACAATTATTGTAAATTGTAAGTTACACCTTAGTGTATGTGGGAGATTGATTGCAAGAGACTGGACAGGATTCACATTTACGCTTTTACTGTTTGTACTGTAATTTGTTGACAGACCATGTCATCGCGATACATACAAGAAAAAGACACAACTGTTTTACAGCACTGCATAGCACAAAGGAAAAAAATACAAAATTAGAAATGTAAACACAGGAAACACCCTTAGGCAGAACTGTACATGCAGCACTGTATGGGGAATTACAGTGCAGTCTTTCTATACCTAACGTTCCTGTCTTGTAACACTGTGTTGTGCTCTGTCTATATATACTTGCCAACTGAAGGTTCATGAGATGCACCTCTGAGCTATTTTAGAGAACTGGTTGATCATTGGTCGATCTAACGCTTCACACATTCCCCTTCATTAGTGAGAATCAAGTCAAGATTCACCTGAGAGCAATTCATCAATTCAGGACACATTTATAAAAAAAAGTCTAATAGAAATGTATAGAAAATATGCTTGACAGATTATGACAACTGGTTCAACCATTTTGCATGTAATGACTTGTGCAATGAACTAATGCCTAGATGTTTTGGGGAGTAAGACTATTCAACAGAGAACCAGTATAATACATTTTGATCAACATGACATAAGCAATTGATAATGTAGGAAACAGCAGACAATTGTACATAATCATTTGCATGAATGTGCGAAAGCATTTGCAATTTGTTCAAAAGAATGAGAAATTGCTTTTATGATGTGCACAAGTGACTAGATGATGTGGAGGTTGAACAAGTACTTTTGAGAATTTCAATTCTGATCTGAGAAATGTACCAAAGTGACTGAGAAAAACCATAATGTAAATCCAAAGTCGTCCTGGCTGTTTCGGTGATACCAGCTTGATGCAACACACAGCCGTGTGCTTTTTCTTCAGTGCACACAAAGTCTTTGTGATTTTTAAAAGCAAATGGAATGACCGAAGAATTGGCAGACGTTATGAACAGTTACGTTAACGTTGAGCAATAAGACGAAGGAAAAAAGACAGAAAGACAGAGCGAGAGCAGGAGTAACGTTACATATGGACATGGTGAGTTGTTTTTTGTTTTTTTTTATCAAAACGAAGTCATTGGTTGGGTAATTGGCATATCACCAATCAGCAGTCACTAAACTTTCGGTGGACGCATAACTTTATCAACTGTGAAAATTGTATCATTCGCTGCTGGTCACTTTCTTAGAAGAGATAATAATTATAAAAACAATAATATTATGTAACGTTAATTCATCCGAGACCGATTCAAGACCGAGTCATATTAACTACGAGGCTGAGACGAGACCAAGACCGTCACTACAGCCCCCCCCTGCCCTCAGGCAAGTATTGATCCGAGGGGGAAAGGCATTCGAGTCACGTTCATCTGTTTGCAACTCGCTTATCACAAAGGCAATCTGAGAGCCGGGGGAGAAATGGTAAGGTATATAACTTGTTTCAGGACATTTACTTGGTAAAAGTGAAATTGTCTTGGAGAAAGATTCTTGTTTCCAGATTTTCTTCATTGTTTTATGATGATTTCTTGAAAGAAGTCATATTGGCATGAATGAAAAAAGTGAAATTTACTGAAAACAGCAGATTATCTGCCAGTGCAGTGAGAGAATTTGACTAAAAATATCATGAAATAAGCTTGATAGGTCTGGAAACAAGATAAAATCACTTGACAAGTCGTTTTTTGCAGTGTGTTCTGTGATTCTCTTGTGTTCGTCCCAGTTGAAGAGTCGTACAGGACACAGCGGCTGGCCCCTGACCTCTGACCCCTCTGTGAGATGTGTACAGATGTGTCTCAGATGTTTGGGAGGAGAAACAAATTTATGTTGCTTACAATAACGCAAAACCCACATATGAATTCAAAACACGTGTGCTTTCTGGACACGTTGGTTTTCATATATGAACATGTGAAATTTCCCCTTTGCCATGCGAAACTTGACATTTTCACCTGTGAAGAGTCTCTTTGCATGTGAAATTAAGTTTTCACATTTGGAACAAATATTGTTATTGTTGTTGTTATTATGTAATGGCAGGTTAAAACATGAAAAAAAATGTTCACATGTAAAACAAAAATACTTTTCACCTGTGAATTGAAATGTTCACATGAAGGAAAAACAGGCATGTGATGTGAAATGTGAAAAACAATGTGGGAAAAAAACTGTTCACGTGAAACCCAAGCAGCACATGTGCTTTGAATTCACACTGGTTTTCACATGACTTTTTTTTTTTCCACATTGGTTTTCATGTGACTTTTTCGTTCACATTGGTTTAACGTGGAGTTTTTGTTCACATTGGTTTTCACATGTGGAGTTTTTGTTCACATTGGTTTTCACGTGACTTTTTTTGTTCACATTGGTTTTCACGTGTTCACGTGGAGTTTTTGATCACATTGGTTTTCATGTGACTTTTTTGTTCACATTGGTTTTCACTAGAGATGCACCGATCGATCGGCCGGTGACCGGAATCGGCCGGTTTTCAGCTGATCGGCCATGACCGGTGACCGGCCGATCAGTCTCATATATCCGATTCTGTGCCGGTCAAATTTAAGACAACGGTAAAAACTCCGCTGTAATTAAGCAATATTACACGAGAGGGTGTGCGTTACCGTGATGCTTACGGACCTCGGCGCTGACCGCATCACTGTCGTGCCAATAATGACGGTAACGCACACCCTCGAGTGTAATATTGCGATTATACAACAGTTACCAACAAAATAAAAGATACAAACAAAACGTATTCATATTGTGGGGCTCTCAAAATAAAAAAACTTTTTGCTAGTGTTATCTCCGTTTCCCTGGAAATACATGGGATCTGACTAATAACTGGAAAACAATCAGTCACGTCAGTAGACTCCTATGTAATGGAACCTAGTTTACTACTCCAGCAAGTAGGCGGAGCCTTAGTAACGACCTAGCAACTGAGACGATTTCTAGTCCCTGTTGAGTCAGCCAGCCAACTTGAGCTAATGCTTTCTAGAGATCGCGGGATTTCCCAAACTGAATAAATACCACACATATAAACACAAAACTGCCTTGCTAGCTCAATCTTGATGTAACTAAGATATCTGCTGAAAAAAATAATTTTTCCATGGACAGATTTAGCTACTATCTCCGCGAACTTCACATGTAATTTTAAGCTAGTAGCGCCGTGTCACCGACTCACCGGCACAGCTGATGGATGGCAGAGCGTCTGGTAACATCAAGGCTGAACAGAGTTAGCGTAGCGTTATATTTAAATATATTGTATGATAATATGGCGGAGTAATATTTAGTGATGAGCACGGCTAGGTGTGCTGTCATGCTGATTTGATCACGTTCTAAATGTCTAGTTGATCTATCAGATTGCTTGGTCGGAACTACCTGTTGTATAATAGTCCATAATAGTAATAGTCCGTGTGTTGTTATATAGATCTGTTGCACCTGTTTTCTTTCGGGAAAGTATAAAGTGGGATATACTGCAATTCATTTTCATTTGGATTTTATTTGTTCAAAAAAGCTCTGTCCAGTAACCTGGAGCACTTTTTTATTTTGAGATTTGTTTGAGTGAGAGTGAGAGAAGGTCCTGTAACCTGGTGCAGTTTTGGAGAAAATGTAAGTTATTAATAGTCAATGTTTTATTATGAACATACAATTGAATTTTAATTTTCCATTAAAGAAAAGTTACAAAAATGTTTGTGTGTGCTGTCAATTATAGTTCTTAGAAAGAAAATCGGAATCGGCCAAAATCGGAATCGGCAGGTCAGACTTTTAAAAAATCGGAAATCGGAATCGGCCAAGAAAATTGCAATCGGTGCATCTCTAGTTTTCACATGTGGAGTTTTTGTTCACATTGGTTTTCACATGTGGAGTTTTTGTTCACATTGGTTTTCACGTGACTTTTTTTGTTCACATTGGTTTTCACGTGTTCACGTGGAGTTTTTGTTCACATTGGTTTTCACATGTGACTTTTTTGATCACATTGGTTTTCACATGTGGAGTTTTTGTTCACATTGGTTTTCACATGTGACTTTTTTGATCACATTGGTTTTCACATGTGGAGTTTTTGTTCACATTGGTTTTCACATGTGACTTTTTTGTTCACATTGGTTTTCACATAACTTTTTTGATCACATTGGTTTTCACATGTGACTTTTTTGTAAGGGTATTGTGTGTGGTGCGATGAATATAGAATAGATGAATACAGAAGTGATGTGAAATTCCTACAAACAATTGTGTGTTAACAGAACATTGCTAACACACACAAAGAAGAAGACATGTAGTTTACTGACCTCACCGCACAGGATTTGTGTGTAATGAAGTCCTTCAAACTTTCAAAAATTCAAACTGTTATCTCGCGTTGCCAGTTGGGGCCGCCAAAGTGCGAAGTTGCACGGTGCAGCTTTGAGGAGAATTTTGAATTCCGTGTTCAAAGTCTTGATCAGCCTAACATTTTAACATATGGTATTCAGTGGAAGCCTTTATTCAAAGCACCTTACAGTACTATGAGTGCATGTATTTTTAGTACGGGCGGCCCCAGTGGGATTCAAACCCCTAACCCCGGCAGCGTTAGTGCCTTGCTCTAACCACTGAAAACACAATCACATCCGTTACTATAATCACCATAGCAACCTCTCCTCTGACTCCATGCCTTGTCCGTCAAAATACGGTTGGCAACAGTTACGGTTTGGTTGACAAAATAACAGAACAGATCCTCTAATTTTCCTCTCTTTATTTAGATATTGATGATATCTCAAAACGTGATAAATGACTAAAGATAGTGATTTTTTTTTTTCCCGCCCAAAATGTAGCATTGTGGAACCAGACAGTTCAGTTAGAGATGGATTTCTCCTGTCACACCCGAACAATGACAGGCATCAGTAATTGAAACATTACGGCACCCCAGTGTTGCAGCTCGAGGGCTTGGGCTCTTTGGAAACGGCGTGTGTGTGTGTGTGTGTGTGTGTGTGTGTGTCAGTTGGTGGGTGGGTAGCGGGGGAGTTGGTGCGGACCTGAATCAATAAGGGTCAGGGGGAAGGGGTCGTCTGAAGTCCCCATAAACTGACAGAGGTTTCAAAAGGTTTGGATGGTGGCAGCTGAGGCCTTTTAGAGAGGAGCTGCTGGCGGATTAACCCCCTCAAACCCCACAGTGGGACGACTTGTTTCATTGCCTAATGGAGCTGCAGGCAATGCGCTGCAATGGGAGAGCATGAAGAGAAACGTCTTGCCTCAAAGTCGATGTCAGAAGAAAAAAAAAAAGCAATCTCCTGGCTCTCAGCAGGTTATTATATTTCATCATTTTTAGGGACAATGATCAAGAGCCTCTCCTGACATTTGGTGATGGCAGGAGCAGGGTTTTTTTGTTCCATTTTCTTGAACCTGGAATTGTCCTGAAATCCTTCCAGTGTACTTTTATCCGTAAACAGAAGTGATCCCACACAAGCCGAAGACGCCACCGAGGGCGTTTTGAAGGAGGTCAAACACGCGAGGAGCCGTCTCCGCGGGGACAAGCGCACATGTCCTTGAATTCAAGAAACGAGACATTCCTCTGATGGGGAAAGTACGGGGCGACTCGCACTCGACTGCCTCTTGAGCGACGCTTGCTTAATTAACCCACATCAATCGCGCTGACCTTCCTGTAACATGCTCGAGAGGCCCGCAGTCACGCCGACCCTCCCTCAGAGAGGTAATTGGCCTGTAAATATGAAGCCGTTCACAAGAGGCTCGGGATGTTCGCCGCCGACAAGCACCGCACACACACACACACACACACACATGTCCTTCCTGAGGAAAAACACCTGGATGTCAATGACTGCCTTTATATGCACGCAAAAAATACAAGTGTAACGCAATTAAGACAATAATGCGAGCAAGGCAGGATCCATGTAAACACCATACTCTGTGATTATACAGTAACATATGTGAAGTCTCTGATTTTACTGGAAATAATAGAGATCAGTCAGAAATTGTATGCTTTTGCTGCCCCATAACACAAAATGATCAATGCTGAGGATCAATACCTATGACTTCACCGTCACTTGGCCAGGTGCTGAGATTCCTGGCTTTCAAAACTCACTTTCCGGCCCGTTATTCTGTTTTGGAACAAAACCTCCCCACCGAATGAAATTTCAAGACAGACAGACTCCCGATCCTTCCTGTCTCTACTTTCAACTATCTAATGAAGGTAGAAGTGATGCCAAAATAATATTAAGATGAACTAAATCCAAGACCACATTTGTGGGTTTGCTGCCATCTAATGGTGCGTTCAGACTACGGGTTACAAAAGCTACAAAACGGTCCGGTGGAGCACGAAACACGTTGTTGGCGGTTCATGTTGTCGTCATGTTGTGTGCACCGACTAATAATGTCAGACTGTCATAGCTTTGCATTTGTCTCTTTTTTATTTTATTTGGAAAATATTCTTTTTTACAAATCATCAAGTAAATAACAATAACATAAATAGAACACCCCTACACTACTTTGATTTGTTTGCGCCTCACTGCATCGGTAACACTTTACAATAAGGGTCACTAAGTTAAGAAATACTCAAGTTAACACTAACAGTTAACTAATGTGTCTGGTAATCATTTACTAATGGTGTTCATGTTAACTAAGGTATTAATTTATACATTATATAATAGTCATCTTTATAAACTATTAATGTATAAATTAATACCATAGTTAACATGAAAACCATTAGTAAATTACACATTAGTTAACTGTTAATTAAGGGTTAGTTAATGCTTATTAAGCATTAACTAACCCTTAACTTAGTGACCCTTATTGTAAAGTGTTACCACTGCATCATCAGACCAAGCAGCTGAACTTTATCTTTTTTTTTTTTACATTTTATATGCAGGCGTTTGTACCGTTGTGTCGCCGCCTTGCATTGAAAACAAACAACTTTCTGTTGCCTTGTAGCCTGTAATCTGAACATACCATAATGGTTAAAAGCATTCTGTTGCAATTGTCATCGGCTATTGGCTGATCTTTGGTGCAAGGTGATGTCACCTTCTGTAGAGTACAACAGGTGGTGACATGAACAACTGGTCTAGGCTTTAGGTACACACAGAATACAGACACACAGTACAAACACAACAAAAAAACACATTGAAAACGCAGGACAAGCATCAGAAGAAAAGACCAGTGAAGGAGTCATTTGCTTGATATGCGGCAATAAAAAGTCTCTCATCGGTGGAAAGTACCTTCACAGGCATAAGAAGCTACATTATTTCATGTGTAAATGAATGAGTCCCTGGTTCTTCTCTCACTAAAGTTCAAACTGCCCACTAAGAGGATGAGCAGGACGATGACGACCACGTGCTTCTCAAACATTTCATCAGTGGTGGAAAGTAACTAACTACAGTACTTGAGTAAATGTACTTAAGTACAATTTTGAGGTACTTTACTTGAGTATTTCCATTTTATGCTACTTTGTACTTATACTCCACTACATTTTAGAGGGAAATATTGTACTTTTTACTCCATTACATTTATTTCACGGCTATAGTTACTAGTTACTTTTCAGATCAATATTTTATATTTAAAACATTTGATCATCTTTATAAAATAACTATAAAATAGCATTGTTATAGATTAGACTACCCAAAAGTATAGCTAAATTGTTAGGATTAGCTTCACGTTGACAACTTTAAAATGCTGCTTACATGTACATGTATGTCAATAAATCAGTATTAATATTCCAATAATTTATGAAAAATATAACTCTCTAAATGGGGACAGTTTGCATAATGAGTACGTTTACTTTGATACTCTAAGAACATTTTGCTGCCAATACTTATGTACTTTTACTTAAGTAAGATTTTGAATGCAGGACTTTTACTTGTAATGGAGTATCTTTACATTGTTGTATTGCTACTTTTATTTAAGTAAAAGATCTCAGTACTTCTTCCACCACTGCATTTCAGCTAGTTAAGCCTGGTTCCCTTAATAAAACCCTCTCTGGTTCTTTTCACCAAGCTCCCCAGGCTTTAAGGCTTTGCAGTACAGAAAGTGAGATGCTGAAAGTTACTCAGGTGACAAACAGGCTGCGTCAGTCTTGTCCCAGATGGCTCGGCGCTGAGAGACGGAATAATCCAATTTCCATCTCCATTACCCAAATAAGTGAGCAGATTAAATTTTCATCTGCATGTAGGGTTAAGGAAATTAAGATGGTGCTGTAACAGAGATGAGGCTTGATTGCTGCTAAATGTGATTGTCAGTAGCATGTTACTCATGGATGATATTATTCAGCGACGGTGAAAATTAGTCTAATTTTTTTATTTTTTATTTTTTTTGCATCCTGGATCCACAAAGTGCTTCATTATGTATGTAGTGGAGAAAAACTGAGATGAACAGAAACCAAGATAAGACTCTTTGGGAGTTGCAGATGAGAAACCAAGATTTTTTAAAATATTTTTTTAGGAATGTTCAAGCACTTGAATAGCCATATTATACATTGTGTAATTGGGAATTTCTTTCTTCACATCTTCCGCTGAGACACACACACATGTACACATTTCACCAGAGAGGTCAGAGGTCTGATTGGTCAGTAGATCACTTTCATATGATTGGTGTATTGTACTTTATTACACACTCAAACTGAGAATTATGGGGCATGGTGTGAACGGATGTGTCCTGAGCCTCTAAAAAATAAAAATAAAGATTCTGTCCAGTCCTTTTTGTAGTGATGATGTATATTTCCTTCTGAATACGAGAAGAGGATTTTTTTTTTAAATTGTATTTAGCCTTTATTTTACCAGGAGGTCCCATTGAGATTCGAAATCTCTTTTCCAAGGGAGACCGGGCCAAGAAATGGCAGCAGGGATTACACAATAAAACATACAATACAGTAGAAAATACAAAAATTAAAAAAAAAAAATCACAATTTAGATCAGAAACAGGAGCGCATATCTTGCATAAGACTGTGGACAGATTGTGAGTTGTGTGAATATTCGAAGCTAAAGCTAAAGAATCATTCCATTTTCACAGTAACTGAACTTTTGCCTCGCATGTTGGCGGCCCCAAGTGGCAGCATGAGATAACTGTTTGAATTTTTTGAAAAGTTTGAAGGACTTCGTTACCCAGAAATCCTGTAACATGACATCAGCAAATGAAATTTCTTGGTGGGCGAAATGGCGAAATTGTGTTTTCATGGAAGTGAAATGGAAAGTTTGAACAAGTGTAACACTGAAATTCTTCCGACCAGATTTCAGTGTTACACTTGTCGGTTTAATAACATAAAGAAAGAGATTCATGATTTTTTTTTTTTAGATATATATTGTCAGAATCTGCTTTGTCGGCGTTCCTTTATGTGCTAGAAGTGATTTTCAGACTGTTCCTCCGGACAATGGCAGTGAATGGAGAGAGAGAAAAAAACACCATTCTCCAGTCTGCTCTACTGGAGCAACAGATAATCACTGATTTGGGGGTTTTATCATGGAGGAAGAGACACAAGGTACTACCAAAGTTCAACAGCACTTTAAGCGAGGTGGGACGCTCTTCTCTTCTGTTTTTACACCAAATGAGGCGTTGCAAAAATTATCTCCCACAGGAATTAATGGACTTTTCGGTGCACCGTAACGTAACGGAATAGCCAGTTGTGAACGGTGTTATACTTACTCTTCAAAAACATAAAACTGAAGGTGAAGCTGGGAGCTGAAGGTGAAGCCCGGAGCTGAAATCTGTGCGACAGTCTGTCCTGCTGGGGTGCTGATCAGCCTCCTCCCTGTCTGGGCATGCCAGGACCCAGGCGTCTAGTTTGCCATTCAGGTGGGAACGGCAGAAAACAAGCGCGCGCCGAGCCGGCAGGAAGAAGGAAAAGGTGGCTGACGAGATCCCTCCCCGCTGTATTAACAAACCACATAACAGCACACAACAACGCCTCTGAGCTCTGAGAAAGCTTTTCCTCTGATCATTAGAGACCGGGGAGGCGAGCGGGCGTCTCCCCGAGGCTCGGCACAATGCGGCACCACAACAGTTCTTCGAAGGAGTGTCTGCTCCAGCGGGCAGCTAATGAAGGCTGAGAGGACCTGTGGCGGCTCGGTAATTGAACCTCGGGGACATTCTCTCACTCTACATCAGCATTCTCCTCTGCTGAAGCTACACACAGTATGCTGCTGCTGCTGCTGCTGCTGCAGGCATGTTAAATGTACTGCGTTAAAAGGAAATGTGTTTTCTTTGATTTACTGACGCTCGCTGTCTCGGTCCGTCTTAACGAGTTATAGTTAGTCTCGTATTCAACCTTAAAATCTTATTGTTCTTAAACCAAGAGAAACATTCTGCAGTGAGGAGAGATAACTCCACTTGTCTCCAATGCAGCTTCACTTGTTTCAGGAGTTTTCTAGAACAGAGAGTCAGTCTGTTGAAAGCAGAAATCAGAATAAGGCAGATCACTGCACTGCTGTCAAGAAAATGACTCTTGATTCTACTAAATTCTTGAAACAAGTTGATTTTCATTGGAAGCAAATGAAATTGACACCATTGGCAGATTTTTCTCAGTTATTATAAGAAAATTATGATTTTAGGACTCAATAATCGAGCAAATGCCTTGTTAAGATGGAGATTTGTGATTTGCTGGCTGAATGTGAAGCGTGTTAAGGCCAGTGGTCATTGGAGATTATGACAAAAATATTGGTCAGCAATCATGTTTTCAGCAGCTAAAATGACAAATTCAATTATAACACAAAAATTAAGAGACAAATAGATTCTTAATTGACTAAAGGACCTTGTTTTGAGCTTGAATTTAAATTGGGTATGTATTTGAGATGGAAAATGAACAAATGAAAATGAACAAAACATTTTTATTTAACAGTTTTTTTTTAGTTTTTCAACATCTAGATTTAAAGTCAACACTTTCTTCAAAGGAGAAATATGACTAAAACATGAATAAAATGAATGAATTAAGAAAACTTATGGCAATGTTTTAACACATGCATCTATTTTATAGATTGTTGTATAATATAGTATTGAGTCTTAAAACAATCAAAAAATCACTTCTTTCCAATGCAAACCAATTTCTTTGAAGACTTTTCTTGAATCAAGTGTCATTTTCTTGATACCAGAGGAGTGATCTGCCTTATTCTAAGATACTGACTTTGTGAAAAACTGTTCTTTTCATTTGTACAAAATTCCTGAACCTAAATTGGAAACAAGTGAAAATATTTCACCTCATTAGCCGGTTTGACACTTGTTTTTTTTTAAGAAAAATATGGTTTTGAGAGTGAACATGACACTAAATTGTGAAGATGGACATTTTTACAGTGAATAAATCTGGATCCAATCAAGGCGGAAAGATGCAAAAATCAAGATGGGGGGGTTGGAGGTTTTTTTTTTTTTTTTTTTTGGGGTGTGTTGGGTTACAGTGCCATCACATCCTGGCACCGTCTTGAGAGAGAGAGAGACAACCGGGGAACGTCTACCATGTCTGCCACACAGATGGCCCGGGCCTGTCCTCCCTCTGTCCGCTGGCCCGGACCGGCTCTGCCCGGGCCTCCGCTGGGCGCCGGGCCGCGGCTTGCCAGTCGGTGCCAGCGCGCCTCCAGTGGGGCCCCCTGCCCCACCCCTCCACCCCTCGCTCCTGGCACCCGGGGCAAAGCTCTCCCCTCACTCATCTCATCTGACTGGTTCTGTAAATAAATAACAACAACAAAATAGCAACAAGAGGGTGACACCCGGCGGACCCGGCCGGCCATATGGGACCTGCTAGTCGTCTGCAGTTTGGCGACGCGAAGGGTCACAGATGGCCGTGCGACCCCCGCACCGTCCCACATTCTGCCAGGCTGTTGTGCTTTTAGGTCGCCCCCTTATCACAAAACCTCCCTTTCGAACTTCGTTTAATTCTCTGATATGTTGACACAGGCTCAGATGGGTAAAACACAATAGCAAATAATTAACCAAAGGGGCTGAATTAAAGGGAGACTTATTATAAGACGGGCGGTGGATGACTCACTCCGCATTAGGGCTTTGAAGACGGTCCCTCGCGGGCCGGCGTCGGGGCGCTTCAGCATTAAAAGCCTGTGCATCTTGGCACCTTGCTCAATAGAAAGCAGGCGGTTGATCTCTGCTGCATTAGTGCTGAGCCTTTGTTCTCCCGAGGGCTGTCAAATGGATAGACGGCTCCCCGAGACGTTTTATAGATACATTCCCCTCAAAGGCAGCTGAGCACCGGCAGGATGAACTGGGCTCAGAGTATTAGGAGAGCAGCAAGCGTCCCATTCATCCATTTGTAAACATGGATGAATATGACTGACATACAACTTAGAACATCTAAGCTGTATGAAAGGATTTGAAGTTCCATTTTATTCTTGGTATTGTGTTCTGCTGTTCCTGCGCTCTGGCCCCTCTGATTAAATGCTTTCATGTGTGTCTTTGAAGTATAGGCAAGGAAATGAATTCCCTGTTACACTGTTTGCAATATGAAGATTGAAGTGCTCTGAAATTTCAGCAGATTGGAAATTTAGTTCTACAGACATTTCTCGGAGGCAGAGCTGCAGAAGTTGGTTGAGTTAAACCTCAGTGGGCGGAGCCAAAGAACCAGTTTTTCAGAGCGCAAGTTAGCTAACTGGCAAACTTGAATGGCAAAGAAGGAACTCTGCTAGAATGTCACTCAAAAATATAAATGGCAATAACTTATTTGTTTCATTCATAACCGGTATTCATGATGTTGAAGGTCAGCTAGCTAACTAGCTAACCTAGATAACTTAGTATGGATAGATTGTATTTTTTCAGTTAGCAGCAGAGCGCTAGGCTTCATAATATTAGCTTCCTCCTCTCTTACCTCTTGTCTTTTTCACTGAGCTTCAGTCTAATGTTACTTACGGCTTGTTCACATCTTTCTGCAATGTTAGCTTAATAGGCTACACCAGAATTCATTCATTTATAGGTGAGACAAATATTACAGAGAGAATAACGCAACAGACATCGCGTGTGCAAGGTGGGATGCACTGAAAATGTTCAACTTCTTCGTCATCCCCTGCCGGAAGTTGTATTTGGTGGGCTAAACAAATGTAAATATTTAAACCTATGTATTTTCAGAATCAGAATCAGCTTTATTGGCCAAGTATGTCCACATACAAGGAATTTGACTCTGGTTTTTCGTTGCTCTCAATGTACTTACAGAATAAATATACAGCTAAAAACAGGGACAAGATGAACAGAGGTAAACCTAAACATTTAACTACTATGTACAAATATGCATATGTATGAAAAAGTACATACATATATATATATATATATATATATATATTTGTAAACAACCCTAGGACAATAGTGCAATGGTGCAGAGTGCAAAGATGCTGGAATAATATGAGTTGTTGGTGTAACAGGTTACATTATATACATGAGTTATTACACATTACATACATTATACATACATTATATACACATTAGAATCAGGAATCATCTTTAAATCAGATATTGTACAGATGATGATGATGGTGGAGGAGGAGCAGGAGGAAATCCTAGTCTGGGCCTTTCACTCCTGCTTTTTTTTTTTTTTTTTGGGGGGGGGGGGGGTGTTATATACATGAGGTAGATGTTACAGGTTTATTACACAGGGATAGTTTCTGTCACTGTATGACTGATAAACACCCTTAAACATGTTATTTATTTTAGTTTTGCTTTACATATATATATTTTTCGGTTATTTAGAATTGGATTACATGAGGTAGAATTCATTCATTTATTCCTTTGCTTTTCTAACCAATACGTTATCATCCCTCCAAAATGTTTACTGTTATGCTGGACCGTCTTAGTCACCGTTGAACAGAATAAGCTTTCCGCCGGAGTCCCAGGGACGCCGCGGCTCGTCTGCTCGGCTTGGCCTCATTTCTCAGTAGAGATCAGGCGGTCGGCCCGTGTGGACGGTAACCAGGCAGCCGGTTCAGCAGGGAGGCTGAGGAAAACTCCCCGAACACAACACTCAACCACTTACCACTCATCCTCTCCGCCCTCACTCGAGGCCTGCGCTCCATCTGCGGCCACAGACAGGCTCAGCGTAGGGACACCGGGAAGATTTCAGTACATCTGTTGTCTGGCTGCTGAGTTTTGACCCTTGCAGAGTCTAAATCTACATTGAAATATAGTGCTTAAGAGGGGACCGATGGTGAAAATTACACCATTTCAGTGATCACTCCAAGGTTATTTGTTTACATTTATTTTCCGAGCACTGTGGCTTTGACCGTAAATATGTGATACTATGCAGGGGGGTGGACAAAATAAATCGAAACACCACATGATTACGTAGACGTAGATTCGCCATAAGTGCTCAAATTAAATTCTGGTGTCAGGTGTGGTCACTGGTGGGGACACGAAGTGAGGAATTGAAACTTAAAGAGTGAAATACAAAACTGTTGCTGAATATCAAAGACCAGGAACGCCAAGTCGATACTGGTGATTTTCCCAACGAACAAACTTCTCATGAAAGCGAGAGCAGAGAAGCAAGCAGTGTGACAGTGTGTGTGCTTGATGTTTATCATACATACATAATTCTAGGGAAAGTAAAATATAAGAATTTACGTTTATTCTATTGCTGCGGCCATTGTAAGTCACTCTGCCTTCCTGTGGTTGGCTAGCAGCTAAGTACCTAACGTGGTTTTCCATTGACCGCGAAGTATTCTGTCCTCTGCAACTAAAGAAAGAAACAAATGGTGTTGAGACTCACCTCTCTCTCACTACGCAGCATAAGCTTTTAGACGATTTGCACGTTCCTTTAGGTTGTTTACATTATTTTAGGAATGCATAGGAACTTACAGAAAAGACTTAACGATGGAGAACTAAAACATAGAATGTACCAACTGTGATAGTGGGGCTGATCCATAGAGATATAACAGTAGAGGGGACATGTGATAGAGAATTCCTATTGGGACCATATGGCAGCCATCTTACCTGGGTCAACTTCTCAGCTGACTGTAATTGAAATCAATGGTGATAGTGCCTTATGCTGCCATTATAATGATTTTTTTTTTATTGAGACTTTTTATTTAGCTCACTGTATGCAAGACAACTGTGACTGTCTAAAATGGTACCAAACATGAGCATTTTTTGTAGTTTGTAGATAAAAATAGCTAAACTATGTTAAGTAATCATGTTTTCAATCATAAAGATTATCTTCTGGAAGTATTATAATGGTGCATTTACTTTACTTTACAGAAACTATGAATCCTTTTTTCAAGAAGACTTTATAATTCTCAGATTTCTTTGGTACTCTTTGGTACTGAGTAGTTGTATTAAGAGTATATATGAAAATCTGCTTATTTTTAATGTAAACCCCCCAAATGATCTATTGTTGTAGCAATAGACAGATGTTGGCAGCAATTAAATATCAGCAACACTGAAACACACCTAACAATACACCCAGATAAAATATACAATAAAAGGCAAATGTAATGCCATTAAGTGGTTAGTGTGACAGCTCTAAGCCAATTTAAGCAGGTAATAATGGACATATGGCCCTCACATTTTTTTTTTTTTTTTTACTTTATTGGCATGACATCTTAGCCTACAATTAAGATTACAATCCATAAAGAAATAATTTATATAGATGCCATCATGTAAACAAGTACTACAGTAAAAACAAACATTTCTACACTTGAATCAACTTAAAATCTTAAAGTCTGAGTTCAGCCTCATGATAGGAACTGAAGACATTTTTTCACAGTAGCCTGTGAAGCTGCAGCTAGCAGGCTTTCAGCTATAGTTAAAAGCCTGCTGAGTAGTGTAGTTCATGTCGTTCATGTAAATAACACTAAATGGATTTTTCTAAAACTGAGCCAAGCAAGATGTGTTGATGCTTCCTGCAACATATTTCAAATTCAAATTCAAATTCAAAGCCATATGCATGTGATCTCCCATACACTGACAGAGGGGAAAGTCAACCCAAGAGTTGACGGAAATGACGTCAACATCGGCTCCCTGGTGACTTCCTGCTGAGGGACGGAGGCTGCTGCTGAAGTGTTTGAAGAGCGGTGTGCAGTTGGTCCAGCAGCCCTGAAGCTTTGCTGTCATCTGAGAGCAGATGGAGACGCATCCAACCCCCCCGACACAGTGGCTGTTCACCTTAGATATCCACCCCGAGCAAAATAACCAAATAAAAACAGCACCTCTAGCCTCCTTTCATTCCCCCGATTCCCTTCCCTTTTCTTTCATTACATCTGAAGGAGTGTGTCTCTCTGTGTGGGTTCGAGGGGGGGGGGAAGGGTGGAGAGAAAGAAAATGGACTTCTGTGTGCTAGCTAGCAGCAACAGCTTTTTTTTTTTTTTTTTTAATCCTAGCCCCAAGCCGTACTGTGCAGTGAAGCAAGCTATTACATGGCAACAATTAAGAGGCTGGAGCGCAGCACCTGGTCCTCCCCATTCGCTGGCCTTCAGTGGCAGCTGACTGTACAGTTCCCCCTGCCAGGTGGTTCCACTTCAATCACATTAGCTAGTCACTGTAGGGTTAATAAAGAGCCCCGGCCGGCCCGCGCCCCAGCCTCCGCCCACGCCGCACACACTCACGGCTTTTCTTGTAGGGAATCTGAAGACAGAGCGTTTTAAAACTCGTTAAAATTAAGATCCCTCCGCCAGCGCTGGATAATTAAACCAGTGGAAAGGACGGGCTCCTTGGAATCCAGGGCTAATGTTTCGGAGGGGGGGGAGGGAAGGGCTGCCTATCCGCTTAGTAGTCCATTTGTACAAAGAGCAGAGGATCATAATAGACCTTTTCATGGATAGACAAAACAGATGGAGGCCAATTGAAATGAGACAGCCAGGCACTGTACATATCTGCCCGGATACTGGCAATGTGGAGGGATTCACAAAAACAAGTGGGTGCAGCGAGGGAGAGCCAGCAGCGATGGCTGTGTTCGGCTTTTGTTTGTCCCCTGCTAATGCGTTATCACACTAAACAGCTTGAAAACCAAAACCGGTAAATAAAGGAGTTTGGACAAATGTGTCAGGCTTGCAATCAATAGTCATTTGTAACCACAAACTGCATGACTAAGGGAGATATATGTACAGACATTTAATGCATCTCAGCTGCCTTTCAGCAGGACATTAATATTACGTTTCTCAGTTTACCTCCTGTTGCTTTGTTGTTTATTTTTTTCAATCTTTGGAGATAGTTTCACTCCATTTGTTTTCATTGTTTTCAGTCAGTCGAGGAAAATCCCTTCATTTGTATACATGTGGTTAACACAGAAAATGGATTTTAGGGGTTTAAGAGAAGGTTGACAAGCCATCAGTTGAAGGGAGTAAATATAATTATAACATATATTATCTTGTATGATTCTGAAAACCTTACAGATATGGTTTGTGCAGAAATTGGGTCTGGGAAAAGTAATGGAAAGACATTTTGAAAAGAGATTTTTTAAATTTTCAAATCAAAAGCAGTCGTCAGTTGCCTTTTTGTTTAATTTAAATGTTATATGAGAGATATTTGAATGCTTATGGTAGAACATGTATATTTACATTTAAGGCATTCAGCTGGCACTTTTATCCAGGTTAGCTTACATTTGGTGCAACAGTAGAATAAGGTTAAATTCCATGATTGTCAGCAATACAAGAAACCAACAGCACAGAGTTGGATGTGTATGAAATGACAATGTTAAAGAAATAGGAAATTTGTAAAATAGCAAATTTTTAAACAGCATTTAATCTCTTGTAGTTTCAGATCAGTGTGTTCTTTGGGTTTGTTTGTTTTCTTTTCATTAGTTGAATGAAAACCTCTATACAATACCCTCATACTATGTGTTCAGCCCTTTCCCTGGATGTAACTCAAATGTATTTCATGTCTCCCTTCCTCAGAAGCATCATAAGACACATCAAAGCCCTCAGGCCGGCTGTAGATTGAAGGAGAGAGGGGAGAAGGGAGGAGAAGGGAGGAGGAGGGAGGGAACGCAGGATGCCCGCACTTTAATCTTCTTTATCCGCTGATGTGAGGACAGACCGTCCCAAATTCCATTTATAAGAGAAATACTGATGCAAAAGGCTGAGCGTGTCTTTATACCAGAGTGAACAAATTGGGATGCAAATGCGCAGCCTTTGAACTGTGTAAAGTGGCATAATGGGGATGATCCATAAATTATTAATCAGTGTTGGTTCAGAGCTGAACCCAGCGGATGGCTGACATCACCACTGCACACACACACTCCCTAATGTACAAATGTGTTTTTTGTCCTATAGGACACCAGAGACGGCTTCCTGTGTTGGCTGAGCAATGTAACGCATTACTACTGACCTGAAGTGTAGGAACGTTTCTTAGAATTGACAATACAAATAACACTGCAAAATGTCCATCTCTGCATGTCATTTAATCATGAATTCAGTCTGAGCATTATGTTTTTCCTCAAATAACGTGAAAAAAGCCAATGTGGTAGATAAACCGACTTGATTTCAGTGCAACTTAATTATTTCCAGAATTTTCTTGTGTATTATCTTGATCCTATAGTAGAATGATCTGCCTTTTCTCAAGATAGTCACTTCTGTCAATTGAACAGCTCAAACTAATTTGAAAACTAGTACAATTATCTCATCCAACTGACATTTTTTTCCACTTGTTTTCAGAAAAATAATATATTAAGACTGAAAATAAGCCGAAATGACTCGTTAAGACGGAGATTTTCTGCAGAGTAGACCTCGTTTGGCACATGGAAACAAAGAAGCCTCTCCAGGTTGCACTAATCTCTGCTACCTGCCTTCAGAGGTTTCCTGAGGCCAAGAAAACGTCCCGAGGGAACGCCGCATTGTTTGGGAAGCTGGATTAGCGACGCTCTGAGTGACTCTGCATTATTGTGTTGCGTTGTGGAACTCCAACACGGCGTTTCCACGGGGTTCCACACCACATGCTGTCCAGGCTAGCAAGCTAGCTAGCAGGCTGCAGACCCAGTGTCAAGGCTGATGGGCTGGCAGGGTGATAGGCCTCCGAGCCAGAGCGCACTGCAAAAAATGTCCCTCTGAAAAAGTTGTTCATTCAGTCTCAAAATCAGATTTTTATTGAAACAAGTGAAAAAATCTGCAAATACCCAGAAAATATTTTATTTTAGTTGAATAGATGTTGATACGAAGGTCTGCAACAGTGTTGAAAACCATGGAAATACAGCAACAAAATGAAAGTTGGTCAGTAGTTAGCTGCTACCTGCATCATTTTGTAAAATTGGGAATTGTATATCTTATATATCTTCCTGATATAAGTTCACAATAGTTTCCAAAGCTTTTTTCCTATGAATTTTTACTGTGCCACATTGTGAAAATTTTGTGCTTTTTTTTTTAAGCACAAAATTGAAGTTCGCCACCTCCTGTATATTGCAATCTGTCTGCTGGGTAGGATGAAATTATTACACTTCGTTTTTTTTCTGGATATATTCATCTCTCCAGTGAAAAATTCCCTCAGCAAGGTCAAGGGTTAAGTATCTTGCTCAAGGACACTTAAGCAGGTCTGGCAACACGGGATCGAATCCGGGCCAGTTTGAAGAATACTTGAAGAATTCTTTGATTGTGACAGATCACTCCACCTATTTCAAGGTAATATCACTTGATTCAAGAAAACATTTGAAAGAGCTTGAGTTGCACTGGAAACAAGTGAAATATACTGTTCAAAGTTTTTCCGAGTTTGAAGTACTTCATTACCCAGAAATCATGTGATGTCAGTAAACTGCGCACATCTCAGATCTAAATGTTTTCTTCTTAAGTTTCTGATGGAGGTTCAGCCATCATTGGTGAGTCCAGCTTTCTCTGGACGGAGCGCTCGCTTGCTTCTGTTTAGGTCAAAGTTTTAGATTTCACCCTTAAGTTTAAATTTGTCACTTATTATTTCTCACCAGTGTCCATACCGACACCTGAAATTAATTTGGGAATTTGTACATAAAGATCTTGCCCAGTGCAGCTTCAAGAGTGAAGGTTTGATTTCAAGTGACTTGTTAAGATGGACATTTTTTGCAGTGTATCTGTGGTGGCCAGACTCGGGAGCAGCTGGTCAGTTAGCAGGCCACATCAGCGTCAGGCCGCCTCAGTGATAATGGGATTAGTTTAAGCCAGGCAGTAGGGAAAGCAGAGTGAGGGGGGGGCAACAGGGGATAAGGGGGCAACGGGGGGCAGCGAGGGGGACAATCACCACCGTGCACAACACCCCCATTCCCCTAAGCACACACCCCAAAACCCATAACTGTACACTATGGGGCCGGGATACTGCAGGTATGCCAGATTCCGGGTTTTGGGTTCTTGTGTTTCTGGTGGTATCAGCATTTAGCGGATGACCGAAAAATAATTGGTCACGCCAAGATAAAGCATAATGCTGTTTTCAGCCTTGGTTCCTGGGGAGAGCCAGGAGAGAAATCCTACTGGAAATATGTTTTACTTCCATTTCAAGTTTCATGTTTGTGCTGTGTTTTAAAAATGAATGTTCAAAAGTTAACATTTAATCCATAAAACAGTGAAATGGTCCAAACCTTAGTGGTCCAGCCATCCAGACACATTTCTGTTACTGCTAGTGTGTGGTATGCACTTCAGAAAAATGTACTTCATTTATTTAATCTTGTCAGTACAATCTGCCAATTTTACTTATTTCCAAAACCAATTCACAAAAGGTTTAGTTACACTGTAACAAGTGAAAATACCTTAACCAACTTATGGGAAAATGTAAACACTTAAATTTTACTGTTGTGTTTTTACTGAAAATGAAAGTTTACATGGTCCTTTATACTGAAACTTTAAACTTTCCAGTCACTACTGCTACCTTGCAGGCAGTGACTTATAGCTTCTATCCTCTTCAATGACAGAAATAGTTAGCGAAGTGGCAAATTTGAATGGCAAAGAAGGAATTCTAGTCAAAATATAAATCAAAAAATATAATTGACTTCTTTTTCATTCATTAAACACCATGACATCATGATGTTGAAGGTCAGCAGCTAGCTAACTAGCTTACCTAGATAGCTATAGGCTAGTATGGCTAGTTTGAACTTGAAGGTCAGCTAGCTAACTAGCTAACCTAGATAATTTAGTATGATAGATTGTATTTTTCAGTTAGCTTCCTCCTCTCTTACCTCTTGTCTTTTTCACTGAGCTTCAGTCTAATGTTACTTAGCCAGAAAAACTGTGATTCTTTGGCTCCGCCCACTGAGGTTTAACTCAAACAAATCAGATTATTTCTGCCTCCACAGCAGCCTCAGAAAAAATATTTATAGAACTAAAACTCACTCACTACAAATCTACCTAAATCTGCTCATCTGTAGGCCACAGCTGGATCGAATACAGTTTTTAAGAAATCCTTTCCTCAGTGTGATTGACTAGCATCAGTTTGTACACTCATCTGTAATAGTAAATATAGTCCATTCAACATGCACTTGGGGAAGCTTCAGCAAAATGAGAAGAACTCAAAATAACATTTGATTGTCGTCTGTTGCAAGGAGGAACATTATCCATCTCTACACAGCTGTCACCAGCCCCCAGCCTCTGCCTCACACTGCAAGAAGTCCCCATTTTAACAAGGAGGTTATGTTTTCGGTGCCGTTTGTTTGTTTGTTTGTTTGTTTGTCTGTTAGCAGGATTACGGAAAAACTACTGGGCCGATTTTCATGAAACTTGGTGGAAGGGTGTAGCATGGGCCAAGGAAGAGCCCATTACATTTTGGAGCGGATCTGGATCCGACTCACGAACAAACAATAATAGCACGAACCTTGGCGGAGGTCTGCGCTCTCCCACTGCCCTTCTAGTTTAATCTGGTATTCAGACTTAAAGCTTTACTTTCTACAATATGATGACATAAGATGACATTGTCCTGAATAAAGTGATATCCGCCTTATTTCAAGGTTTCATCAGTTGTTCCAAGGAAATTCTTGATCTGCAAGAGGGAATTCTTCAAATGAAACTGCATGGGACATAAATGGAATAATGTTCCCCAACAAGTGGCAGATGTTTAAACTTGTTTTAAAACATCATCAGATTTCCTG
Organism: Centroberyx affinis; assembly: GCF_046629955.1. Taxonomy (NCBI): domain Eukaryota; kingdom Metazoa; phylum Chordata; class Actinopteri; order Beryciformes; family Berycidae; genus Centroberyx; species Centroberyx affinis. The sequence continues at coordinate 108,093 of NW_027282221.1, forward strand.
ACTCAATCCAAGACTTTTAAGATGGATATTTTTTGCAGTGCACGCCCCCCCCCACCCTGCAATATACCTGCAGAGGAGGCAGTTGAAACCCATTGGGTTATAATGGGCTCACAGCAGCAGAAGGCAGGTCTATTATCATAGCCAATCTCACTTGCTAGGAGCCTCATCTTGTGCTGCGCGGACCACAGGCTTTGATGGTGAAATCTTTGCCGGAGGAGCGCTAATAGTGGCATCAATACGACCGGCAATTTGTCGTGATGAGAAAGCCCTGAAGTCTACATATTACTTCCTCTCCACCAGCACCACCAGCAGCACTACCACATAATTTCACCCTAAAAGCCCGGGGCACTCCTGCTGAGGGCTGGAGAGGATTGTGCGGGGATTGATCTGTGAGAGTAGATGGATGTGGAGTGCTGCAGGAGTGAGAGCTTATAGAGCTGTCTATTGATTTCGGACGGCGTTGAGGATGAAGCCGTGATAACGAAAGGTCACCGGTCCTTAATCCTGGTCTTTAATCAGAATAGAGACAGCATCCAACGCCTTCTTTCCCTCTAAAGAAGCCCTGTGACTGCATGGAGCATCGAAATCAGAACCACTTCATGTGCTAAGTACGGTAAATGCGGAGGAATTTGTCTTGGTGACACTGGTGCAATATTGGTGACAAGGACAACAGAGCTTCACCAAGAGACAATGCAACACATACAACAGACAGTAGATTACACATATAATTCTGCATATGTTATTCCTGTCCTCTGGGATAGTTAGGATTGTAGGGGAGAAAGGGGTAAGTTGAACCAGTGGGTAAGATAAGTAAGATGCATCTAGGCAGCCAGGCACAAAATAAGTCACATGATCCAGATTTAGGAAAAATAATTCAGTTCTCTGAATCTGTGACGGAGGAGAATGCTTGGAGAAACGTGTTAAAACTAGAAAAGCCAAGTTGCCGTCAGTTGATGGATTTTTGAATATTACAATAGAAATATCTTCACTTTCAAAATATCGCTCCATGCAATGAAAAAAACATCCAAGTCATTTAGTCTCATACTCAGCCTTCAAATCTTACATTTCTTAATCCAAGAGAAACATTGTGCAGTGAGGAGAGATAACTCCACTTGTTTCCAATGCAGCTTCACTTGTTTCAAGAGTTTTCTAGAAATGAGAAACTCAGAAAGTCAGAATAAGGCAGATCACTGCACTGCTGTCAAGAAAATGACTCTTGACTCTACTAAATTCTTCAAACAAGTTGATTTGCATTGGAAACAAGTGAAATTATCAAACCCCTTTGACAGATTTTTTCCACATATTTAAAGAAAATTCAGATTTTAGGACTCAATAACTAATGGACTAAATAACTTGTTAAGATGGAGATTTTTTGCAGTGTACAAACCTGTGTTCTTAGATTTTCAGACTCACACAAGGAAATAATCAGGAAATAAACAGCTTGTTTACCTTCTCTTCAACCCCTAAAATCCATTGGCCTTCCCAGTGTTAAAACCCCATTGTATAATTTAAAGAATAAACAAGCGTCAATGAGAATTCATTCATTTCTGGAAAGCGTACCTTTGGCAGACGTGTGGATGTGACATGTGGATTCAGTTTTTTTTTAATTGAGACATTGCCTATTAAAATGAATTAAATCTAATCTTCCTGGTCCTGGTCTGAAGCAGACAGAGGGATTGTCCTCAGCCAGTCAGCTGGATGGAGAGTCTGGCAGAGGAGGATGAACTGGCAGCCACAGAATCAGGAGGGATAGAGAGGACGATCATTTACTACGTGTACAATGATTTGTTATGTTATGATTTTGTTATTTGACAATGCTGCCAATCAAACAAACATCATTCCATCTTCTGGCCAGTGGATGACACTCAGGTCCTCTTTACACCCGGCAGTGACATGCGCCTCGTATCCGGATTGTGTTCCGATATGATTTAGCCTGATTATAGTTACACCTGGCATTAAAAAGCATCTCCCAGTATACACAATGAAATCAGATTATTCTGTCCTTCCACATTGCTGCACACTTCACTTTCTCTTGTAATCCCTTTAAAGTTGACACTCCACACCTCGTCTTGCTGTCAGTCATCCACCAGTCTCCTGACAGTCCATTCTGATCAGTGTGTTAATATCTCAGCTGTCTGCCGCCTGTTTGATTTGCATGTGCTTCCTGGTTGGATCTGCACATCAGTTTATTTCAGTGCGCACCGAGTTTTATCATCTCATCCAACAGCTCTGCCTTAATAAGATAAGATAAGATTAGATAAGATAAGATAAGATAAGATAAGATAAGATAGCACTTTATTGATCCCCTTGGGGAAATTCAGGTGCCACAGCAGCAATTGACGGACAATGCCAAAGATGTAAAGTAGCCTGTGTCAAGTACAATGCAATCTCAGAACCCATCGTCTATCGGTCTGACGACGATTAGACTCTGGGGGCGACGGCCAATATTTTGGGGTCCGATTAGCCGCATTAGTCCGAAATGTCGTCTGGACCTAAAACACCTACAAAAAGTATCGATGTTTGTGTATAGTGTGGAGAAATGTTCGACTCTCACGTCTCAAGTTGCTAATCGGACTGTAAACAATGACCGGCGCACGGAAGAGGAAGTCTTGGCCCGGATGTCCGCTGGCTACACCGGAAACCCCCAAATATTGGCCGTCGCCCCCAGAGTCTAATCGTCGTCAGACTGATAGACGATGGGTTCCAAGATTGAGTACAAGGTAATAAAGAAATAAAGGAAATAGCTACTAACATAGAATAAAGGTAATGAACATAATATACAACAATAGAGATGTGCAAATAATGCAAATGATAAAGGCACTTTGGATAGTTCCATGGATATATTCCAGAGGTTCATAGTATCCCTGTGCAATAGCCAAGTTATTTCACGCTGTAGTTTGGCAGAGACGCGCACTTGCTGTGACCAAACCATTAAAACCATTAAAACGTCCCGTGTGATCTCAGCCAAAAAAAAAAAAAAGTAGAAATATTTTAACATGAATGTCCGTTCTATCAGTTCAGGTTCTACGGTGGCGGCAGCACTGCCATGCTTATCTCCTGAGAGCACAGAAGGCCTGAGGAGGCGAGGCGAGGCCGGGCTGAGGGTCCTCAGGTGGAGGGGGGGAGGTGGGGGGGGGGGGGGGGTCCAGGACGGAGCTCGCTGGGCGCTTACCCACTGATAAATGACTTGGCCTCCCGTGAACGACAGCTGTTCACACTCCAGCCGCACCGACAACACATGAAGCAAACAGCAAGCATGCAGACGAGATGAAAGTCTTCAAAAAGTAATAAAACGTAATAATTCCCAACATTTTCCTCTAAAGCAGTGATTCTCAACCTTTTTCATATCAAGGACCCATTTGATGAGGTTTTGTCTCTCAGACCCAAATCTGAGAATATATTTATTGTCAGATATGATTTTGTCCAGAATTCAATGACTGACTGTATTGTACTTAGAGAGATAACAGAGAAACTATGATCAGAACAGTCATTCTGCTACATTCTCTAATTGTGTTAACGTCTTGTAAATTAAATAATAGTGAAGTTTAACAATTCATCAATTTGCTGGGGACCCCCTGGAACCCCCTCAAGGACCCCTGGTGGTCCCCGGACCCCACGTTGAGAAACACTGCTCTAAATAACTGTCTGTTCTGCTCCTCTCCCTCTGCCTGCTCTAACTCAACGGTATTCAACATAACGCAATTTATACTTAGTGTGTTTTGAAATTTCTCAAATAAATCAAGTGAGTGAGAGAGAGAGGGAGAGAGAGACAGAGAGGAATAGAGAGAGAGACAGCGAGAGAGAGGGAGAGAGAGAGTTAAACAGGACATTTGCATTTTCCTCCTGCATAGGAATCCTTATTGCATGGAAATGTGTGTGAAACCCTGTGTGTGTGTGTGTGTGTGTGCGTGTGCGTGTGCGTGCGTGTGCGTGTGTGCGTGTGTGTGTGTGTGTGTGTGTGTGTGGAGGGGGGGTCAGTGTTGGTATTCAACCATATAAATGATTGAGGAGCAGCAGCTCAGTCTGAGGTGCTGCTCTGCTGGAATCCTCCACCAATTAAATCCCAGAATCCAATCAGACTGAACTGTCTCTACACTCACCACATGATGTGAGGACTGATCTGCAGTCAGATCCACAGACCGCTCTCTGCATCCACACACCAGACAACCACCAAGCTGTCTCACTGTCATGTCGCTTTATCAATATATCAATATATCAATATGTCAATATATCAGCATGTCAGCATGTGAACTAGTCATTTAGCCAGGTTTACTTATTTGTATTCCTAATAGTTTATGTATGACTATCTCTATGAGTATCTGTTCAGCCTCACTATGCTGTTTTTTTTATTGTATTTTTATTCTTATTCTTATTTTATGATTGATCCTGCTCCTACATGTTTTACTAGTTGTGTGGTACTCTGGCTGGATTGATACGTTGATCAATGTATTGTGTCGTTCTGTATTTGTTTTTAACCTGAGCTGTAACAAGACAAATTCCTATCAACTTCTGTTGACATGGCAATCAAGTATTGAACTCGAATAAAAATAACAAATAGTAGTAGTAGTAGTAGTAATAGTAGTAGTAGCAATACTAGTAGTATTAGTATATGTCTATTATTATTATTATTATTATTATTATTATCAGTGCTAGTAGTAATAGTAGCAGTACCATTAGTAGTAGTAATACTAGGCATAGTTGCAGTAGTAGTAATAGTTATAGTAGTAGCAGTAGTAGTAGTAGTGGTTTATGTATTATATTACTTGTGTTACTTTACTCTTTATCCGTTTTCCCCAGTTTATCCCCAGGGATTAATAAAGTCTCTCTCTCTCTCTCTCTCTCTCTCTCTCTCTCTCTCGCCTTGTCCAGCTCCGCTTCCTCCAGGTTCGACCCAGAGGGAGGAGGAGAGGGGAGTAACCCACACACACACACACACACACACACACACACACACACACACACACACTCACTCACACATGTACAAACTCATACACACAGTCACACACTGACTCATGCACACACATGCTCCTAATGGTGCTCACAGTACATGGTCCTCCTATGCACTGGTCCTAATTAGTTCACACACACACACACACACACACACACACACACATTGCATTTCCCATGAGGCACCTGACACATGCAGCTGCCCTGAGCTTCAACATGTTCATACATGTCATTCCAACATGCTGCTGACTGGCAGGAGGACAAAACCAAATCCATCGAACACCCAGAGGAGGAGGGAGGAACTGCAGCCGGACGGAGACGATGCTCTGCCTGCTGATGTGTGAGAACATGTGGATCTGCACTGTGACACCCAGAGCCCAACTCATGATGACAAAGGCTTACTTTGGTTATTTTCTGCATGTAAAAATGATCAAACTGTTGATTTTGTGCATGTAAAGATTATTAAACTGTTTATTTTGTGTGTAAATATAATCTAACTTTATTTTCTGCATGTAAAAATGATTGAAGATGATAAAACTTGATGATTGTGCATACAAATAACCCCAAGAGGCAAATAAAATCATCTCCCCTCAGAATAAACGCAAAAATAAACAGTGGTGACAGAAGTACTCAGATCTTTTACTTAAGTAAAAGTAGAAATACTACAGTAAAATACAAAATACAAAATACTCTGTTACAAGTAAAAGTCCTGCATTCAAAATGTTACTTAAATAAAAGTACAAAAGTATTAGCATCAAAATGTACTTAAAGTAGCAAAAGTAAAAGAAGTCATTATGCAGAATGGCCCATTTCAGAATAATACAGTATATATTATATTATTGAATTATAATTATTGATGCATTAATGTGTAAGCATCACTTTAATGTTGCAGCTGGAAAAGGTGGGGCTGATTTCCACTACTTTATATACTGCTGGGTAGCTTACAGTAATCTATAATAATACATCACAATTTATTAGTTGATTATATTTTGTATTAATAATCTGAATCTGCAAAGTAACTAGTAACTTAAATTATCAAATAAAGGTAGTGGAGTAAAAAGTACAATATTTCCCTCTGAAATGTAGTGGAGTAGAAGTATAAAGTAGCATAAAATGGTAATACTCAAGTAAAGTACAAGTACCTCAAAATTGTACTTAAGTACAGTATTCGAGTAAATGTACTTAGTTACTTTCCACCTCTGGAAATAAACAAAAAATTATGACAACGCACAGAAAACATCAGGACCTTCTTAATGAGGTTGGACTTTATTCAACGAGCTCATTAGCGCGTTCGGCCACAATTTGTCCTCCTGCTGTTCGTTGTTAATTCAACATGTGCTGGCACAGAGCGTCCTCAGCTTTTATGACGACATGGAATTAGATCTGAATTACCTAATTAAACTGAGCAGTTAATTTATATTTCAAGGTCAGCGTCACGCTCTCCGAGATCCGAGTCGGAAAGCTCAACCTCACCGTGAAGTCGACGGATAAACCGCTGAGGAAACACTGTCTGCTTCTTCCTCCCTGTAGCTGTCCTGTTTATCTGGTGTTCCCAAATGGTTTTTTACAGGTTTGGCTTGGCACAGGAGACATGAAATACAAGCTATTGATCCTAATGGAGGCAGCAGAGGAATAGACTTTTGCTTCATGTCATTTTTATGTCTCTGAGCCGATGACAGCTGTGACCAGAGGCTTTATGTTTTCAGGTCCTCCTTCTGTCCGTCCCATTCTCATGAACACGATATCTCAGGAACACCTGGAGGGAATTTCTTCAAATTTGGCACAAACGTCCATTTGGACTCAAGGATTAACTGATTAGATTTTGGTGGTCAAAGGTCATAGGTCAAGGTCACTGTGATCTCACATCCGTCCCATTCTCATGAACGCCTGGAGGGAATTTCATTACATCTGGCACAAACGTCCACTTGGACTCACGGATTAACTGATTAGAACGTTTTTGG
>NW_027282221.1:120000-155150 GCF_046629955.1 Centroberyx affinis
CAACGTGAAGCTAATCTTAACAATTTAGCTATACTTTTGGGTAGTCTAATCTATAACAATGCTATTTTATAGTTATTTTATAAAGATGATCAAATGTTTTAAATATAAAATATTGATCTGAAAAGTAACTAGTAACTATAGCTGTGAAATAAATGTAATGGAGTAAAAAGTACAATATTTCCCTCTAAAATGTAGTGGAGTATAAGTACAAATGGCATCAAATGGAAATACTCAAGTAAAGTACAAGTACCTCAAATTGTACTTAAGTACAGTACTTGAGTAAATGTACTCAGTTACTTTCCACCTCTGGTTTTGCTTCCTCCTGAATTCAAATATCTTAGTTCTCACCTGGACAAAGGAACCGAACTAAAGGAGGAAACGCTGCAGAGTTTGAACACACTGGACTCTGAACGCAGCCTGAGCATCGGTCCTGTTGCTTTAACCGGCTGCAGCCTCCTGTGTTGTCATGGATGCTGTAACCTGATAGTAATCAGGCGTTGCGGTGGGAATACACGGAAGCACCTCTACTCGGCATAATCAGCGGAGCGCGGCCCGCTCGGCTCCCAGGAGCCCCGGCTCCTCCTCTGATTTAATCTGCTCATTATTACATGGAAAAAACACTTGGAGGAGACGCCGGCAAAATAAATCAGCAAGTCTGGGATTTATCTGTTCGGCGGCGTGATTTGCATTCTGTCTCCAAACGCCTCGGTCAAACAGTTCAGCTGTGAAGAAAGAGGAAAAGAAACTCTGCGGTTTGACTGAAAGGCAGCAAGACTTTTTTTCATTCTCAAAAAGCCGATGTAAAGTAGGTTTGTGTTTGGGTTTCTGCCTGAATAAATCATAAACTCTGGTGTTTGTCTTTATGGAGGGAAGATTTTCCTACACTGTGATTGCCGACAAATCAAAACCTCATGATGTTTTCGAATCCTCCCATCTATCACCACCTTTCAGGCTCTGAGATTGAGTCTGTATCTCAATACAAGTATCTGGGAATTGTAATTGATGATTCTCTCTCATTTAAGCCTCGCATTCAGCAACTAGTGAAGAAACTGAAGTTGAAATTGGGTTTTTACTTTAGAAACAAGTCTTGCTTTTCCTTCGAGACTTGTTGCTGCCAGCTTTATGTCTGTGCTGGACTGTGGTGATGTTATATACATGCATGCATCTTCACAATGCCCACACACACTGGATACTGTCTACCATGGAGCACTGAGATTTATTACAAATTTTAAAGCCCTTATTCACCATTGCTCTTTGTATGTTCGGGTTGGATGGTCTGCCTTGTCCACCCGCAGACTTAACCATTGGCATATCTTTATTTATAAGGCTATTCTTGGTCTGCTTCCATCTTACCTACGGATCTACATCCCTCGCTCCCAGGACTTCTTCCTACTAACTGTCCCTAAAGTCCGTACTGAACTGGGAAAAAGGGGTTTAGGTTTGCTGCTCAGTTGCAAAATTAGCTGAATTTCGGGAGCTGGTCTCACTGGATGCATTTAAAGTGTTTCCAAATGACTTGGAAGCAAACACATCTGGCTGTAGATGTTTTGAATGTTGATGAATGTTTTTTGATATCTTATGATTCTGTAATTTGTTCTTTTTAACTGTGCTGCTGCCTGTCTTGGCCAGGACACTCTTGAAAAAGAGATTTTTAATCTCAATGAGACTCCACTCCTGGTTAAATAAAGGTTAAATAATAAAAAAAAAAAATCTCTTTTTCTGTCTTGCTCTTATTCTTTCCATAACATTTCTCCATCATCCATAATCATTCTAGGACCTCAGGATTATTTCATATTTCCACCTGTTCATCAAGTACATCAAGTGGCTGTGACGTCTGACCTTTGACCTCCTTCCTTCTGGTTGCTTGTAATGTCGGTGATCTAAGTTACTCTATGTTGCTTTCATTAGAAGTTTCATTAAAAGTGACTCTGCGTAAAAGCATCAGAAAAAGGACTAAAATGTGAATGAAGCCAAAAAGCCAATGTTCCCCTCTCTCTGTTATTTTGTTTTCTAGTTTGTTTTTGTATTTGTAGTAACTGGGAAAACTGTTTCTGCATACTATGATTACAACTACCAACAGGTTTTATACACTACTAAGGTGTGGTCTCTCTCTCTCTCTCTCTCTCTCTCTGTCTCTCTCTCTCTCTCTCTCTCTCTCTCTCTCTCTCTCTCTCTCTCTTCTCTCAACATCACTTTCATCTATTTCCTTCATCATTAAGGTAAAGACTTGATCTAATCTGTTTTCAAGGATTGGTTGGAAGCCAGTTTGTAGTGTAGAGGAAGGTGATGTGAGGAGGTGAACCTGCTATACCTTTTTTATTTGTGATGATATTCACTATCTTCAAATTTGACCATTTTCATGCCCAAAAAAATCCTAAAAAATCCAAGTACTCAACATTTCATCCAAAACTTGGAACAGAATTATGAGAATAAACTCAAATAAATGTTTCACACGTGGCCCTAATCCTCTTCTGTAGTAAAATAAACACAGATTCAGTCAGTGAAATAAAAACAAAACTCCAGTTAGAGAGAGATTTGACCCAGACATGCTGTGATGTTCTGCTGAGAAGGAACCAGGTACAGCAGTGTTCTCCAGCCAGGTTCTATCAGGAACCAGCAACCAATCACTACAGCAGCTGCTTTCATTAATTAGCTGGAAACCTGCAGACACTCGGCTCTGAGCGGCTCAGGACTGCAGATCACCGCTGTGCAGAAATGTTGGAAGCAGCATGTGATGTCAGTGATGAAACTCCAGCTCCAGCTTTCAATATTTAAACCACAGCGCCATCTAGAGTGAAAAAGACTTCTTTACAGAGTTATTGGATCCATAAAGAGCTCAAGATTCTCAACCTTTTTCATATCAAGGACCCTAATTTAGTCCACATCAGAGCCACAGACCCCCATTTGATGAGATTTTGTCTCTCTGACCCAAATCTGAGAATATTTTTATTGTTAGATATGATTTTGTCCAGAATCCCATGACTGTCTGTATTGTAGGTAGAGAGATAACAGAGAAACTATGATCAAAACAGTCATTCTTCTACATTCTCTAATTGTGTTAACTTCTTGTAAATGAAATAATGCTGAAGTTTAACAATTCATCAGTTTGCTGGGGACCCCCTGAACCCCTTCAAGGACCCCTGGTGGTCCCCGGACCCCATGTTGAGAACTACTGCATTAAGCCACATGGGAGTTAAAGAAAAGGTTTTGATCCTCAGCAGAAGCTCAGCAGCTCCAGTTTTTACAAACTTTTCATCTAGATCAGAATTAAAGAATTAAATTAAACAGGAGTTTCTAATCTCTTTTTTGCAATCCAGGATGATCAGGATCAGACTCATTTTGTGGATTGTGAGTCAGTTTCTTTAAAAGATTATCAGATTCTGATCCAGATAGCACAAGATCAATATTACAGACCCCGGTTTGTCAGTCTGTAAACAGACTGTTTGTCCGTCAGCTGGACACATCATGCTGCAGAATGAGTGAACTAGAGGAAAAAGTGTAAAGACAGTTTGTATGTTACTTTTATTCACTTATCTGCACAAGTTCACAATGCAAAACAACTGAAAGACAAAATTCAAAGTCTCATCGGATGCAAAAATAATTCAAAACAAAACTTCCCATTCCTCTGCAAACTGTTTTCATTCAATAAAATTCAAGCATCCTTTTAAAAATAAAGTTTTTCAGCAGGGTTGGGTGGGTCACTTTAAAAATCTTACTGGTGACCTCATCAAAACTGTAATCAGTAATGCAATCAAAGGGATGACCTAAACTCTGTAATGTATTCTGATTACTTTCAGTAACTTTCAGATTACTTGAGGTTATTTAAAGGTACAGATGAGGAAAAAGTGAAGAAATAATATAAAATTCAGGTGATTTATTTCAGGTTTGCATACAAACATATTTTCTTCTGTGCTACATTTTATAAAGACACAGATCACCTGACACTTAAAATGGCTTCTTCTGAGTTTCTCTTAATTTTTCACAAGCATCTGCAATCAGAATCTATAATTTGCTTAGGTAACACAACAGAATACAGTTAAATTTTTTTATGTATTTAGAATATGTCGTTCAAGTTCCAGGACAGCCAGATTGCAGTAAGATTTGTCTGTGGTGAGAGAAAGTGTCCTGTGAGCTGGGGAATCATATGTTAACACTGGCATTCCTACCCCAATGCAATATTTCTCTCTGTCTTTCTCATTCATTCTCTTTGTCTGTCTCTCTCTCTCTCTCTTTTCTCATGCTCTCTCTCTCATAGAAAATGTGATGGCATTTTTTATTTATCTTTTGAGACATTGACAAAAATTTTAACCTGGTATTGGATTTAAAATATGACAAAATGTATCTAGGTGTGTCTGTCTGGTCTTTATTTGTTCTAGAGAGGCACCAGATGTTTGAAATGCAGACCTAATTTTACTTAGGCCGATACTACAACATTTTCAGTGGTACCTCAGATGAGTCATTTCTTTTGGTCATGGAAATTAAGTTAAAGGTTGTGGAGAAGTCATGGAAAAGTCATTGAAAATCATTGGTGAAAAAGTGTATGAACCCTGCAGCCTACAAGGTATCATAGAAAGACGTGAAATTTAGATTAATTCTATTTTCTTTCATAAGTTTGTGGGTATTTTGTGGCTTCGCTGAAAAGTAAATTTTATGTAAAAAGTAAATGTTTGCTGGGGCTGTTACAGGTAATCCTTCGCCACCCTGGGCTGCAGTTAGATGTAAAGCTCTAATCCTCCAGCAGGTGGCAGCAGAAGACCAGGAGAACCGGCTCCACCCAGACCATGATCTGAGCTGCTGGAAACTCCTACAGGAAGTGATCGGTTTGAAAGTGTTTACGGTCTGCTGAGCATGCGTGTTTCCACTGAGAGAAACCTTCTTCCAGTCCAAACCTGCTAATTACTGAACTGTCAGTGAAGTCTGCTAATGTTTCTGTATGTATCCTGTTCAGTTTAGTTTAGTCCACAGGTTTCTACAGTGTTGAAGCAGCTGCTGTCTGTCAGCTGTGGCCCTGTGAACTGCTGCACCATGGTGAGTTTCACTTTACTGTATTATGTGTAAAAAGTCTATTCTATTCTAACCTCTACAGCTAAACAGATAAAGCCATTCAGAAAAACACCGGTACATGAGAGAAGTCCATCGCTTTAAATGCACTCAGGTTTGATGATTTATTTTAACTTTAACAGACCTGAGACACTTTAAAATCTGCATATTCTCAGTTGAACCATTACACAGATCTATATAAAAAGCTGTCACACACTTAGATCAACTTTTGACAACTTGTGGCTCTTCATTTCTCTCTATATTCAATAGCAGTATGATCAATAACAGTTTAATCAATAAACCTCAAACCTTCAGGGTTTATCTGGGTGAATCCTGCGTTTAGGAAGGAACAAACACCAGAGGAAATGATAAAGAGTCCAACTGTTACATTAAATATAATATAATATAATATAATATAATATAATATAATATAATATAATATAGTATAATATCTGTCTCTGTCTCTGTCTCTCTCTGTCTCTCTCACTCTCTCTGTCTCTCTCTCTCTCTCTGTCTCTCTTTCTAGTATAATAAACCTCATATTGTCAGAAACTTCAAAGCTCATCCGTGTCAAATTGCTCTCAAGTGTCACATGAACTACATTACCCATAAACCCACACAAGAGGAGATGGAATGCAACTAAATGGCATAAAGGAATAAATTACACCACTTTATTAATAGAAATATGGTGTAACTGAGGTTCAGTCTCTTATCCCGGGTTTCAGTGTCTAAATGTTTCAGAGGCTTTTCCACCCTGATGAGGAGATAACTTATTATTAAAATTAATTATGAAAATGGTCAAATTTAGACATACTGATCTCGGCACAAAAAGAAAAAGGTTTAGCAGTTTCACCTTCCTCTGCCAAAAACTACAAACAATCCACGAAAAACAAACTATTGGAAAAAAAATTAGGTAAAGTCTTCACTTCAAAGATGAAAGAAAAGGGTGGAAGTGATGTTAAGAAAGAGAGAGAGAGATCATTGTTATCTTTGCTTGTTGTTTGGTTTGGTTTCTTCTTTTATTTGTTTCCAGATGAGAGTTTTTTTATGAGCCGCTTTGGGCTGCGAAGCATAAAGGAAAGGAATAAATGGCAATAAGTGATTTTTGTTTGGTTATATTCTTCTCCAACATTGATTTTCATTGATTTTGAGGAAGACATTGGCTGAGCCCTACTGATCAAGAAAACTAATACTAATCGTTATATTTGTATATCCAAAGCTACCAAAGTTCTGTAAAATAGAACAAACAAAGCTGTCTGTTAAATGTTTCTGCTGACATCACATTTCCCTGTTGACTTTCCACAGATCCTGGCCTGAGTGTGGAAGGCAAATATTGATCACTAATAGACCTAATGAGCATGAACAGCTTCTTGACATGTGTGTGATATTTCTCATGCCACGTTATATACTCTAGTCAAGTCAATTTTATTTGTATAGCACATTTCATACACAGGTAAGTTCAGTGTGCTTCACATAAAAAGGCAAAATAGTAACACTAAACAGATAAGGAGATAGAATACACACATATATAAAATAACCTTTCAGCCACACATACAACGCACACACACATACATAAAATACAGCTTTTTATAACCCCTGTCCTATTCATACAACAGCACTCACACACAGACTACAGCAGAGGCACACAAAGGCAAACACACACTAACTACCAAAAGCCTGAGAAAAAATCAATGTTTTAAGACTGCTTTCAAAAAAGGATGCAGTTGTAGCAGATCTCAGGTCAGCAGGTAGTTTGTTCCAGAGAACAGCACCAGAGTGACTAAATACACCTTCACCTGATTTAGATTTAACTCTAGGTACATTTAGGAGACACATGCCTGATGATCTGAGGGATCTGATTGGTTTATAGCCTCTGAAGCCGCTCTGCTCCAGACTTCACAGTGTAATGATGTGTGGTCTGAATAAGAGAAGATATGAACTGTAGCTCCTGACTGGATGAGGCAGAGCAGCAACATGAGGCTCAATTTCACCCTAAAAAACAACAAGCTGTCCAGTGATTTCATCTTGTTTCCAAACCTATCAGCTTATTTCATGATATTTTTAGTCAAATTCTCTCACTGAGCTGGCAGATAATCTTGCTGGTTTCAATAAATTTCACTTGATTCATGCCAATATGACTTCTTTCAAGAAATCATCATAAAACAATGAAGAAAATCTGGAAACAAGAAACAATTTCACTTTTACCAAGAAAATGTCCTGAAACAAGTTACATTCTCCTGGAAAAAAAGTCTAATTTGTTGAAACTGGTAAAATGATCTGCCAGTGCAGTGAGATAAAAAGGAAATCCTACAATAAGCTTGATAAGTCTGAATACAAGATAAAATAAATTAAGAAGTCTGTCAGATTTGGAGTGTGAAGTATTTCATATTCAGTATTTCAGATCTGTGAGGATTTTGTCATCAAATTCATTTAATAAATGCAATTTTAACTAAACTACATTTAATTGTAAAACATCCTGAGGAACATGAGTCTCATCCTGAGGCAGAGTGGATCTGAAAAACAAACTGAATAATATGAGACCTTTAAATTATCATGGCTAATTATGGCGATTAATAATAATGAAGAGGATTATGATTAGAGTACACACACTGCCTCATTACCATGGACCAGCAGAGTTTATAAATGTTGCTGCTGCTTTAACAGCCCTCTGTCAGCTTCACACACACACACACACACACACACACACACACACACACACACACACACATACACACACACACGCAGGGTGAGGGGTCAGGCTGCTATTTAGTTAAGCATAGTGATCCTGTTAAGGATCTGAATGGACCTTACCCCCAACACACACACACACACACACACACACACAAACAAAAAAATACAATATTAAACAAGAATATTGCAAATGTGGGGGATTTATACATAACGCAACCAACAATTTCAACACTAGAATGTGAAGTTTAAGAATGAAAATGAAAAATATTATTATTATTATATGAGGGGTAAATAAAGAATTTGTAAAAAAAAAAATAATAATAATAATAATATTAATAATAATAAAACAAATACATGAATTAATGAATCAATGAAATTGTAAAAAATAAAACATATATGAATAAACAATAAACTAAGTGTAGAAATATATGAACAAAAATGAAATTGTAAAAATAAAAAATAGCCTGTGAATAAAATCTCTTTTGTTTTAGACACACTGAGTTTAAGAAACGATTTGTTACACCAGTGTGCAAACTTGGGCCATGGCAGGTCTCACCATCCTTTAGAAGGCTCACTATAACAGAATCATCTGCAAATGTAATAACATATCTGGACTCCTGGTGGCTCACACAGTCACTGGTGTACAACACAAATAGCAGGGGTGAGAGGGCACACCCCTGTGAGGAACCAGTAGAAGATTTAAGAGCACCAGAGAGGGCCCCATTCACTCTCACCCTCTGAGAACAGTCAGTTAAAAAGTCCACAAGCCAGCAAACAATATTAAAATCCAAACCAAAATTAAATATGAGCCTTTGTGCAAGGATATGGGGCTGAATACAGTTAAAAGCAGAAGAGAAGTCAATAAAAAGCAACCTAGCATGGGTCTTAGTGTCTTCCAGGTGTTTTAAAACTAAGTTAAGGAGGGTCTTCCTCTACCCCCCTCTTAGCTCTGTAAGCAAACTGTAAGGGATGGAGTATGTATGTATGTATGTGTGTCTAATATGTAAAAATAAAATGAATTAAAAAGAAAATTCAAACATCTGTTCCCAGTCCTCGTCAGCTGGCTCGTCCCTGCAGGTGCACGCGCTGCGGCTCGGTCCGGGTCGCGAGCTGCTCGGCTCGCTGCAGGCGCTGGTGGAGGAGAGGCGACTCCGCGCGCCCTTCATCATCACCTGCGTGGGCAGCGTTACCAAGGCAACGCTCCGGCTGGCAAACGCCACGGCGACGAATACAAATGAGGTACTTGGCGCAGCAGCGTCGCCTCTGATGTGGCTGCAGGAGTAGAGGTTGTTACTGTTGTTGTTGTAAAATGAATGGGAAATGATTGCTTGTAAGTCATTAGGGATCTGGGTAGGGAGGGTGTTTAAAAACGATTAGAGGACATCCCCAGGGAGGGGCGGGGTTAAGCTGCGTTCATGTTCATTAAGTTCTCTGTGGACTTTGGTTGCTCCTGGTAATTATCGTCACCCTGTTTACACTTTAACACACAGTCACTTAGTGATCAAACATCTGAGCTCATGTTTTACAGCAGACCAAGCATTGCAGTGTGAACCACAAACTAAACAAAATTCAGCAAGTGGTTCTGTCCTGTCATGGCATTTTAAGACTAATGATCACAAAATGACTTGGTGATGTAAATCCTTGTTGGTGACATCAGGAATTCAGGAAGCTGCAGCGTTAAAGTTTGGTGATTTTGTTCCTCTGTATAATGAGTCTCTTCCTCCCTGTAGTTCTTGGACCCACAGACAATATTGTCTCCAGAGTCAGCTGTCTGTTGAAACAGCGAGCTCCGCTGCCTCTTGCTGCGGGAGTCCAAACTGTTTATCAAAATATCTCCTAACATCAAACATCCTGTGGAGCCACAAACAGTGGCTCGAGTCGAGAGGAAACACGACTCAGTTCCTCCATTGTGCAACTTTCACTAATCAGGAAATCACAGAACTATTTTTCTCTGCCGCAGCACAGACCGCTGTGGGGTGAAAGGCGGTTCCTGGCGGAGTGATCTAGTTCTGGACGGTCAGGTCAGACCGTAAACAGTAGAGTTCGGTAGAATACGATCCGCTGAGTGGAAACAGTCGGTGCCGCTTCTTTCCGGACGTCGGTCGCTCTCCGTATCGTTTTCACAGACCGGCTTTTTTTGAGATATTTTGAAAAACCCTGTTTGGACTCATTGTGCTTCATTTATCAAGGGATTTGTTCATAAATCTTTCGTATCGGGCGCCCTGGTGGCTCACCGAGTAGGGCGCGTACCATTTGGCTCAGGCCTTCCTGCAGCGACCCGGGTTCGAATCCGGCCCGTGGTCCTTTGCTGCATGTCCTCCCCTCGCTCTCTCTCCCATACCTTCCTGTCTCTCTCTCACTATATCTCTCAAATAAAGCATAAAATAAATCTTTAAAAGAATAAAATAAAATAAATAAATAAATCTTTCGTATCCACGTTTACACATGAAAATGGGATTTATCAAAGTTTTCATATGTCTGAATTATTTGTAGGTGTGTATTGAAACTCCAATGCACGGTGAGTTTTTCTTGCAAAAGTACAAGCCAGAAAGTGAGTTTTTCTTGCAAAAGTACAAGCCAGAAAGTGAGTTTTTCTTGCAAAAGTACAAGCCAGAAAGTGAGTTTTGAAAGCCAGAAATCTCAGCAGCTGGTGAAGTAATCGTTCAGTCACTGGTATCGATCAACAACCCTATCAACTCCCACAGATATATTATGCTCTGTCTGTGCTACAGGGCAGTAAAAACCTGAATGACTGCTCCTTTAACTCGTGAACTCTTCCTGTCAGGTGATCCAGCTGAACGGGCGGTTTGAGATCGTCTCTCTGGTCGGGACGCTGAACCCAGATGCCCACCTGCACATCTGCCTGGCGGACGCGGAGGGCCGGACGGTGGGGGGGCACGTGCTGGGCGGCCTGGAGGTGTTCACCACGGCGGAGGTGGTGGTGGGCGAGGCCGCCGGGCTGCAGTTCACCAGAGAGATGGACGATCAGACCGGCTTCCCGGAGCTGGTGGTGCAGCCGAGGGACTGATCCGGTTCATACTGACTGACTGCACTGTACTCATAGTTAAAGACTGTGTGTGTTTTGTTGATTAAAGTCCTGGTACGCTGATGGTTATGATCATTGTAGATGTTTGTTTTTCCTTTACCAATTCAGATTTGACTGTCCGTAAAGGACAAGTTCAGCGACTTTGGACCTACATATAATGAGTCTCTTCATCCCTGTAGTTCTTGGACCCACAGACAATATTGGCTCCAGATTCAGCTGTCAGTTGAAAGAGCGAGCTCTGCTGCCTCCAAACTGTTTGTCAAACTAGAAGGGCACTCGGAGAGCGCAGACCTCCGCCAAGGTTCGTGCTATTATTGCTTGTTTGTGAGTCGGATCCGGATCCACTCCAAAATGTAATGGGTTCTTCCTTGGCCCATGCTACACCCTTCCACCAAGTTTCATGAAAATCGGGCCAGTAGTTTTTCCGTAATCCTGCTAACAGACAAACAAATGGCACCGAAAACATAACCTCCTTGGCGGAGGTAAATATCTCCAAAAAAGCCAGCCTGTCTTTCTACCAATAGCCAATCGGGAGCCAATATTGTCTGCTGTTCCAATTCTACAGGTATGTAAGAGACAAATTATTTATAGGTCCAAAATTGCCCAACTTATCTTTTAAAATAAGGTGGTTACTTGTGTTGAAACCTGCAGCCTGTTGCACCAGCTGAACATGCGTTTGAGGATGTAAATGTTACGTTGAAACTAGCTTGTTTAACACTAAAACTGTCTGTTTAGTTGCACAATGGAGACTGAAGGTCCATCTGAACTAGTAGAGTGTAAAGGGAAGAGTAACCCAAACTTAATAATATTAGCTAACTTACACAACAGCGAGAGAAATAGAGCATAAACCTATGGCTCATTGAACATCGGCACACATCAACAAACAGGTAGGTTATCTCGTATCTTTGTTTCAGCTCAGCTTTTAGTCACATTTGTGCACATAGGGTTCAAGGGTTCATTAGCATTAATGGATCCTGAAACACAATTCTTCATGTTATTATTATTAAAGGGACAGGAATGCCTTCTCACTCCCATGTAATTAAAGTAGGCTAATATTGCACTTAAAATGGGTTTATTCGGCACTTGACTGCCATGATGGTATCCCTCCACTATGTTCTCTTCTATCAATAAAAATGCTATTTGGCAAAATGATGTTGTAAAACGTTGGACCAAAAGTCAGTTGAAAATCACAGTAGTGGAATCTATTGTTGAATATGTTCACCAATGTGTTTCACATCAGTTTTCAGTCTATTTTCTAAAACTCTGAACGCTACAAACTCGTCCAGCTGCATCTGATCTTGGTGAGTAGTTTATATTCTGGTTTCCATGGCGGTCAAGTGCCGAATAACCCCCCATGTTCAAACTAAGTGGAATATTGCTTTAAATCAATATTCGACAAAATATTCTCCCAATTCCTCTGGTGATGAGAGCTGACGGCCACTATATAAAACCCCATCGAGCTGCTTTTCTTGCAATACTCCTATACTATTGCACTAGTGATCAAGGCACTGGGGCAGATATACAGACCGTCACGTGCTGCAAAGGTCACAGGTTCAATCCCCACAAAAGCCTTGTGTCCTGTCAAACTGAACCGCTACCTGCTTCTTCATTGTGAATTGCTTCGGATAGGAGCGTCGGCTAAATGCTTAAAATGTGACTGTAGCTCTGAATAGCTTCAGGCAATACAGTTTCCACCATCCCACACACACACACACACACACACACACAAAAAAACACACAGCTGCCCTGAGCCTGGCAGCCAATAGGAGCGGCTCTGGGGGGGTCGCAGCTTTGCGCTAATAGATGTTTAACTAAGCCGCGGCCTTTCAGAGCCTCTGACCCCCCCCCGGTTGTGGGGAGACAATGCGGGAACTCCCCGAAGGATTAGCCGTGACCTCGGCTCGGTCACGGCCGCCGCGGGGAAGAAAGGAAGCCTTCCTCCGCTGCCTGTCGGGGGGAGGCGGAGGGAGGGGAGAGGGGAGTGGTAACAGCCTTTTGATGGAGTCGAGTTCACATAGATGGAGTTTAATTGGACCGCCGGCCGACTGTCGCAACAGAAATACCCAGTCCGGAAGGTTTTTACCCCCCGAGCCCCAAATCCTCTGTCACCCTGCAGCTCCTGGAAAAGTCCTGAGATGTCTGAAGTCAGGTTATCTACAAGTAATAATCCTTCACATTTTAATTTCAATATCCAACTCTCTATCACTGATTGCTCTAATCCAACAGTGATCCAACCTATATCCAGTTCATAAAGCTTCTCCACTGTCTGTTCTAAACAGCCGGTGTCTGTTCGCTCTTTCCCGGGAAAAATCACATTTCCGGTTTGTTTAGAATCAACAGAGGAAGAAGAACTGGGTAGTTAGCATGAGCAGTGATAGCCACCATGACTGAACAGACAGAGGAAAGAGAAACTCAAACTGCAGCAACAGAAAATCCAAGCTCCGCCCACACTGTTTGATTGACAGGTGATCTGTGGGAAGAGCAGTGCAGAAACACCACAGTGAGGCTGAGGGACAAAGATGGAGACTGAATTTTAAAAAAAAACATGGATCTTGCAGATTACCACTTTAAAGCTTATTGAGTACAGCTGAGTATCCTACTATAAAATGAGGAAAACTCTGTCTTTCTGTCTGTCTGCATCCATTTTGCTCCTCAATGGGTTGGCCAATCAATCTGAAACTGCACATGGGCATTGAGCATTGGCATAGGCTGGGACTGACGAAGCTGATTTTTCCATTTTCCCAAATTTACGCTGTTTATGCGCATTTTTGGCAAGTCTGCTCGTAGTTGTGGCGCGCGCATCCCCGGGTATGGACTAGTGGTATATAGTAAGCCTAAATTCACTTTACGTCTTTAAATAGTTGCATGCATTCTGATAGATCTACAGTTGTCTTCAAATTCACGCGCATTTGCAAAAAAATCTTTCTAACCGGCATTAAAAA
Organism: Centroberyx affinis; assembly: GCF_046629955.1. NCBI lineage: Eukaryota > Metazoa > Chordata > Actinopteri > Beryciformes > Berycidae > Centroberyx > Centroberyx affinis. The sequence continues at coordinate 133,720 of NW_027282221.1, forward strand.
AGCTCTTAAAAAGTCTTTAATGTACTTGATGGAACAGCCTGTTTCACCCCCTCTCCCCCCTCGTTCTGAGTCTTAAATCAGGATTTCAAGACTCACTGCGAGATAAAATGACTTTTAGGCGGTGATTTCCTGCAGAGTGCAGCTGCTCGGCTCTGCTGGGTCTCATGATTGCGACGGGAACAGCAGTGAGACTCTCAGCGCTGAACTGAGAGCTGCGGGTCCTGAGCTGTCACCTCCGGGTGACTTCACCCTGCCAGGGAGCAGGGTGCTTTTTGACATCAATTTTCATCAAAGTAATTGATCTTATTCACACGCCGGCCATTCTGAACACTTTTCCCGGGGTGGGAAACTCTACAGCCCAGCTCTGTTCTGATGTATGATGTGCATGTTGGTACAAACATTTCAAGTTCAAGTTCAAGTTTCTTTTATTACCACACGGTTAGGCTGGTGGAATTAACCACAGTACAGATGGAATAGCTGTAGCAATACACCACATACAATCAGTGCAACCATAAGGACCTAAGTAACCTGACGCGCCAGATGGTTTGTTACACAGAACCATCTGGGAAGTCGTCATTGGAAACTGTTTGGAAAAGGGCAGGCACTTTCAAAAAATACTTGGCAGGTGATTGGCTGAACCATCTGTCTATCACCGTCTATCACAGGCTAACTTCAACCAATCAGATCAACGAACCATATAAACAAACTCTGGCCGAAGCCAGTCGGGAGTTCAGAAATAACTGATGTGATAGCAGCATCTACGCTAGCCTCTTTAGGAGCATCCATTGTTGTGCTTCTCGCTGTCGGCACACTTAAGCCCCGCCCCCAGCTGCCCTCATAGGACGCTGATTGGTCCGCACCGCTGTGGTTCGGCCACAAACGCATAACTTGAAGCCTGGCAAGATGGATTCTCGTGTGATCGTGATCTCGCGAATCCAGCTGCCTCGCAAGGTAAGGACCTAAGTGCATCAAGAAAAAACATATAATACACAACTCCACATATCATACAATTAGACCGACTTTTGAGTATTTATCAGTTGTATGGCTTTGGGGAAGAAGCTGTCCTGCCTCCTAGTGACCTGCCAGAGGGGAGATGCTGAAACAGATGGTGAGCTGGGTGGAGAGGGTCATCCATGATCTTGATTGCTGGTGAGATGGTGCGTTGTGTGTATATGGAGTCCAGTGTGGGGAGTTTGCAGCCTATGATCTTTGATGCTATGGTGATAATTCTGTCCATTTTCTTTATTGTGTGCTTAGATGTATTTCCATACCAGAGAGTAATCGATAATGACAGGATGCTTTGGATTATGGCTGTGTAAAATTGGACCAGTAGACCCTGCTTGTCTCAGGAAGTAGAGTCTCTGTTGGGCTTTTTTCATATGATGGTTGGCGTGTGTGCCAAGGAACTTAAAAGAGTCGGTTATTGTAGCCTAATTGGTTGGCTGTTGATGAGGATAGGTGCTTTAATTAATTGTTTTGTTCTGAAGTCGATGATCATTTCAACAGTCTTTAACAGATTCCCCACTGAAAAACATATTAGAAACAAATGGATCTCAAGAATCTGGAAGGATATAGGTTCACATTTTAATATTTGGCCCATTATCGCTCGTCTTGGTAGCTAGCTAACTTCCCTGCTAAATTCAAGCAGATGTTGTTGTTGTTGTTCCTGAGATTGTTAGCTAATTTGATAACGGTTTGGTCCATCTGAAGTCCTTACTTATGTGTTGAAGTAACGCTAGTTTTATATTTGCCAGTCTTCCGGGTAGTTTTACCCACCCCAAGCGTTCAAAATGGCCGCCATGTGAATAAGGCCAATAAATGAATGAGTGAATTTTGGCCTTGGAGAGGAAAAGAAACCCAAATATTACAACTGATTCTCTGTAGAAGGGATAATGTTGAAAACAAAAATGGACTCTGCTCGTCTTTAAAGAAGAGGATGATGAATCCATTCTGAAACAGAGATGAAACTGAAAGAGTGATGCTTACTTACCGTCAGTGTATTTGTTTGATCGTACAGAAAAGCGTTTCCTGAGGCGACTTAAGTGAATTTCCTCCATTTTGACTTCTGTTTATGTCTTCTCCTCCTCAGATTTAGTGTCCAAAACCCTGGCACACAGTTTGGAAGAGATAGACACCTGCTGTGACCAAACCACTGAAAATAAGGGACATATCCATCCAGCATCCTGTGTGATCACAACCTCTACACAGGGGGGGAGGAGTGGAATAAAATCCCAAACAAAATTAAAGCTGCAAGCAGCTTGTTTATTGGACAGAGTTTTGGTCACCTGTCATCCTGCCAAAACTGATTCCACTCCCTGTAACTTTATCTAACCTTACAGACTTGTGTGTCTCTTCTTCTGTGGTGTTCATACCAGTTAAGAACACATGAAGAAATAGCTGAATATGAGCATCGGTCCAGACTTCATTTTGTTCTGCTAGGCTTTCCAAGCAAGAGCAACCGCGTCCGTCTCCTTCTACCCATAATGCCTTGTGTTTTGGGGTGGTTTCCTCTAGTTGGTTGGATTAACAAACCGCACTGCAGTTCTCTTGTTAGAGACTCTCGGTGCCGGATTAGGGTTAGTTCTGAGGTCCATATCACAAAGTAAGATTAGTGGGTTAGCGAGCTAACTTTGGGTTTAACCCTGGCTGAATAGAAAATCTTTTTACATCCTCAATGTGTCCACAAACTATTTTATCAATGAAAAATATAACCACTGTGTCCTAATGACAGGGCAGTTCCTCCAGTAATCCTCTCTAGCCTTGGAAGCAGAAACAACTTTTACTTTTCGCGGTTATGTTTTGTAATGCTGACAGTTATTCATTATAAGAATTTGTTCTTCTAGAGAGAAGAACCCAATGTTAGTAGCTATCCATTACTTTCCGATACCCATGTGTTGAAAATGTCAGCAAGAAATATTAGGGTTTATATCATCCTATAATTAGATACCCTGACTTTTTTGAACTTGCTTCGTGATACAGGCCTCTGGTGTTCTTAGCCCAGGGTTTATATTTAGGATTTTACTGTACATACAACATGCATTGCAAGATGATTGGTGGAAATGTAAACTAGGTGTAGACAGAGGTAAATGGGCAGTAACTCTAAATGCCAACAGGATTCTCCTTTAAAGAATAGCAGGTAACAGAGAGACAACACTTTCACAGACTGGATCCTCTAGATCATTGGTTCTCAACATGGGGTCCGGGGACCAGCAGGGGTCCTTAGGGGGGTTCCAAGGGGTCCACAGCAAATTGATGAATTGTTAAACTTCAGCATTATTTAATTTACAAAACGTTAACTCAGTTAGAGAATGTAGAAGAATGACTGTTTTGATCATAGTTTCTCTGTTATCTCTCTACCTACAATACAGATAGTCATGGGATTCTGGACAAAATCATATCTGACAATAAAAATATTCTCAGATTTGGGTCCGAGATACAGAATCTCATCAAATGGGGGTCTGTGGCTCTAATGTGGACTAAATTTGGGTCCTTGATATGAAAAAGGTTGAGAATCACTGCTCTAGATTTTAGTGAATACTGGACTCCAGCTAATGATTTTTAATGATTTGGAGAGGCCTGCATAACACTTTGGACTACAGCTCTTCAGTGATCGGAGGTAATTAGATTTAAAGAGGCAGCCGGGAAAGCAAACTGAACGTTTCTCAGCCGATGGCGTGCGGCTCGTTGCGTGTTGTTCTGCTTCCCGGCAGCCCGAGCTTTAAAGCGGAGCTACAAAGCGCTCGGCGCCGCAGCTTTGTGCTTTTGTTTTGCTCTGTTGACACAGCGTGGCGGCCGAAAGCGTTGGTGGTCTGCCCCAGTGCCCCCTGGGAGGCGGTTTTACGCATCCAACTAAGCGGCTCAGTTCTCTTTTGTGACAAATTAGACGGCAAGCGCAGCGGCCCAAAGCGGATGTTCTGGATTTGAAATATAGCTTTTGATCTAAACATAAGAAGAATCCTCAAACCTCATCAGATTTTTTTTTTTAAATGTATCTTCATCTGCCGGAGGTGATTAAAGATTCGTGTCGTGCTTTCTTCCTATGCTTACATGCACTCGTTTCGGTCATTTCCACAGAGAAAATCTGAGTTCTCCTCTGTTGAAACCTCTGTGAGTAACAAGTTTAGGAGTGATGCTTGTTTTTTTTTCTTAATGCAGCAGCAGCAGCAGCAGCGTCGGTGGTCGCCGCCGTGCTGCGAGACGCCAATTACAGTTTACTGTGAAGCTCTTCCACAGAGAGGAGCCTGTTTAGAGGCTGAGGCTGCGTTCACACTGCACAGCAAACACCACAATTAGGGTTTTTCCCTCACATGTGACACACAACAAAGATTCTGACAGTCAAAAATATGACAAAAAACTAAAAATATATCAACTATGGAGCCCGGCAGCGGCCATTGGGAGAGAAAAAGTTATATTGAGTCCATGATTTACTGTAACGTGCGCACGTTTTAGTTCATTTGTTCCGGTTCCGGAAGTGCATTTCCCATTCATTCACTCCATTGACATTTCAGAAAAATCCTTATATAAAGAGTTTTAAGCCTGGAACCAAGCCAACCAATTACGAGATGAATCGTGACCATAAAACATTTGATTCGGAGCAAAAAAAATTGGAAAACAGAAAAACAGGCAAAGGTTGTTTTTTTGCCTTTTTTTCCGTTTTCCAATTTTATTTTATTTTTGCTCCGAATGAAATGTTTAATGGTCACGATTCATCTCGTAGTTGGTTGGCTTGGTTCCAGGCTTAAAACTCTTTATATAAGGATTTTCTGAAACGTCAATGGAGGAATGAATGGGAAATTCACTTCCGGAACCGGAGCCGTTCAAAAGTGGGCGGTCACTGTTGAGCTCTATTGCAGATAGGCCTAGTAAGGATTTGGTATGTTAATATCCATTGTCTGTTTACACTGAATAGGCAAATCCCCCAAATATTGCAACATATTTATCCACTTAACCTTCAGGCCATGTAAACACTGCTGCAACACACCCAGGACAGGCCACATTTAAACATAATCACCAATATATGACTGACTCTTTATAAGCTCCTGAAGAGCACATGTATTATATATCGAGAGCACGATATCACTATTTTGAGGACACGTTTTGGAAATTTGTGCACGTAAAGAAGAAATCGAGAGCTCGAATTGCATATCGTGCGCATGTTACAGTAAATTGTGGCCACAACATAAATTATTTTTCTCCCGATGGCCACTCCCGGGCTCCGTAATCAACAGAAATCCATGATTAAGAACCTTTCTCATCGTGATTTGGCATAAATCCACAAGTTGTTACATGGAACATCAATAGACCACATTTTCTCTCCTAACCGGCTTAATTTCCTGCATCAAATTTTTTTTTACAGATCTTCTGTAATGTCGTAGATCTCTAAAGAGCTTTTAGCCGACATGTTAGCAGTGTCTAGCTCCATTCACTCTGCAGCTGAGAGTGTCGCAATTCAGATTTTGTGACTCAGATCTGACATTTTCTGATCGGTGTGAAAAAAGCTGCATGGAGTCACTTTTTTTCACTTCCCATCTGAATCACGGGCATATGAGCTACAGAATCTGATCCTGAGGCATGAGACCTACATGCAGAGTCAAAACGCACACCTGCAGTGATGAGGCGCCGATGCAATAATTTATTCAGACATTAACAAAATATTTTGTTAATCTCCGGTGGCGCCGCGCTCCGCTCTGCCGCTCGCTCACAGCGGCGTTCGTTTGAAGCCGGAGAGTGGGAAGTTTGAAAAGTGGCGAACATTCTCGTGTCATTTGGGAAACACTTTCTACACCGAGATGTTACAGACAGAAGCAGCTGATGGTGTGAACAGAGGAAAAGCACTACAGAGCTGCTGGAGAAGTAAACACTGGAATCTGACGCTCCGTGTGTGGAAGAGGCTTTTGACAGGAAGTGACACTTTGGCTGCTGCTGAGGATTAAACCTGCGACTGTCCAATTATGAAATCGTCTCTCTGACCCCCAGGACACTCTTTCAAGTCTCTCTCTCTCTCTCTCTCTCTCTCTCTCTCTCTCTCTGATGTGGTACAATGACCTTCATTCACGGTACAAAGAATAGTAGAAGAAGAGAGTGTGATTTGTGGACAGTTTCCTTTTATTTTGTTCGCCATTGATCTCTTCACACCGAGGCTCCGGCATCTATGAACTAAAACAAACCTCATCGGCAGAGAAGTTTGGGTTCTTCCAGGTGCCGCTTCAGGTTCTGTGCAGAGTGTCATTATATGTCTGGAAAAACAGCTTTCATCCCCTCATAGTGAAAGCTTTAAAGCCTCGATATTAATCTTTATATCGGATAATTATAGCGGAGAACTTTGAGAGAGGAGGCTCAGGATGATTTGGAGTTTTGATTCATTTTGAAAAACGGTAAAGGGATTCAGAGAACATGCTAAACCTGCTGCTTCTTTGGGATATTTATACTATTTATACTAGGTTGAGATGGATATATGGGACTAATATTGGCCTGTAATTAAAAATCAAATATTAGTCAGTCAGTGTCTCCTCCTCTGATATGATGCAGGTTCCTCTGGAAAACCTGACAGGACATTTGATTTTCTTTGCACATTTCATTTATTCATTTAATTGTTGAAATCATGTTTTTCTGTAAACCAACTCTTCATTTAAAGGCAGTAATGTCTCCCAGGGTTGCTCTACCATTGAACAGGTGTGATGTCACTGTTGCTGACATTAAAATAAATGTCATCAGTTTGTATTTCAGTGGAGGGTTTTAGGTCTCAATTCTGTTTCAGAGGCTTTTCCTCCCTGACAAGAAGAAAAAGTTGGAGGAAACACTGAATAGTTGGAATTGTTTGGCATGAAAATGGAGAAAAAAATGAAGACGGGTCTACTGAATATTGGCACTTGAGTCTAAAAATATCAGTGTGTTCCTACAGAAACCCATACTGGTCGAAGCCTAATTTACACCCACAGTGTGAACTCCATCCAGCGGGTGTTGCAACTCTTAAATTGCTCAGGTGACTGTGACTCTTCGTGCCGCAGCAGAGGTGACAGGCAGAGGGAAGCTGCTGAGGAGGCTCATAATTCCTCCGTTTAGTAGCTGCTCTTTCTCATTACTGTCTTCTCCTCCCCCTCCCCCCCCCCCCTCCTCCCACATTATCCGGCTGCGTAATGAGCCGGTGTGCGGCGCAGGGTCTGAGCCCCGGCCGTCGTTAAGCCGCCCCCTCTCCGCGTTACTTCTAAGGAGTCAAGCCCACGTCGTTTGCGAGTCGGCTGCTAAACAGCCTCTGATTTGTCTGTAAAGCGGGAACAAGAGAATCCACGGCGGCTGCAGGACGGAGCGTGTCCGCCGGCGGGAGGGATGCGGCCGCTCCCCGGGGAGCCGAGCCGCCCGGCCGCACTGATCAGCCGGCTTTCATGTGGCAGCCAAAGGTTCCCAGGCTAATGACGCGCAGGTCCGTTTGATGTCGCAGCATGGGGCAGAGGGCCGCTGGAATAACACGAATCTCAGATCAGTCATTAGAGCCGCCGCCGAGGGAAGTTGTTGCAAGTTTGGACTTTTTACGCACGGCGCGCTGCGCGCGACATTGACCTGATTCCCAACTGAAGACACGCAGACGCACACAGTCACAGCCCCATACACACACACACACACACACACCATCTTTCAGAATCGCTGTATGCATGTGGCCGTGAGCGCACAAAGGATCCAGTCGTGTTTCCGACAACAATACATCAGGGTGACAGAAAAGTTTTACAACACATCTTAATAATTGCACGGCCGCGCGTTATTTAAATATTTATCTGACAGACCCCAGAGTGATGGAATGGATGTTATGGCGCATAAAGCCGCTTTATCCGGCAAGGCTGCTGCGGCTGAATGTCCGGGACACCGGGACTCTGCGGTGAAAAGCCACTTTGTTAGAAAGAAAGCCGTGAGAAGGTTGTTTCAGCCAGAAACCCTCTGACCCTCTGACTGAGGATCCTGAAGCGTCTCGGCAGGAGGAATCACCTGAGTGAGTCTGTGCTGAAACCACCTGAACAGTTTATGAGCTTTTCAGAGTTTGATGATCGACAGTGACCGATGTGTTTCATCCATTTATTACTGTACAAATATGTACATGTCACATCTGGGTTCGCAGATAGACTATTCAGTTTCATACAAAAAAAAAAACTCTCCACCCTAACATCAGATTTTATTTTATTATTAAGTCTTGATGTGTATTTTGTTTTTCTTCAATGTGGGAAAACTGTAGCCTATCAAATTAGATAATTTTTGTTTTTTCTGACTTTGTTTCAAAAATTCCACTTATTTCAAGATCTTGCCTTGAACAGTTTTTTTAATGGAAAGCAGACATACATAGAGAAACATACAGACATACATACAGAGAAACATACAGAGAAACATGCAGAGAAACATACAGACATACATACAGAAAAACATACAGACATACATACAGAGAAACATACAGACACACATACCGAAAAACATACAGACATACATACATAAAAACATACAGACATACATACAGAGAAACATGCAGAGAAACATACAGAGAAACATACAGAGAAACATACAGAGAAACATACAGAGAAACTTTGGACACTCCCTGCAGTAACATCAGATATATCAAGAAAACAAATTTCCTACTTGGACATTTCACACGAACGCCATTCAAAGTCAGATGACGAAGTCAACGTCAGAGAAAATTGTGCCACCCGCGTTCCCGAGTGATGACGCAATGATGACCTTTAACTTTCTCAACATGGCGGAAACATTTGCCTAAAATCTATACAATTAAATCATCATACCCAAATAGGCCTATACCACAATAAATGAAAATCACCAAAAAATGTGATTAGCAGATTTTTCCCATTGCTTAATGTCTCAAGGAAACAACATTTCAATGCTTCTTTAATTTGACGTATTTCCAGTAGAAACAGAAAGTTGGGACAGGATATAGTAGGGAGGGACTGTTCAAGTGTTCAGAAGTTCAAAAATGCTTTACGCATAATCTTGAGCTTCACAAATTCCAGATTCTTCATGAACAAATTCAGCAACCGGATTAATAAAGGAAACAGGGTTTTCACTGCTGTACCAGGTTTTTTATGATGTTAAAAATCTGTGATTGAATTTATATGTTGCACACTGGTATGCCATGAAGAAACCACCAAAGCTACTTTAACAGGAAGCAAAAGTCATGGTAAAAGTAAACATTTTTTGTCAACTTTTGTGCCTTTATCATTATGAAACCGAGCCAGAAGTCTGAGTCTGTGTAAATCTACATTAAGATCCAGTCAAAAGCTTCGTCCAAGGCATTCTGTCTCACTGCAAAAGTTCAAAAGCCTTTATTTCACATAGGAAGAATGGATTAAAAACTCTGCACCAACACACACACACACACACACACACACACACACACACACACACACACTGGGAACAACACAGTGAAGCAGCATGGTGCGTGCAGGAGGCTGCAAACGTGAAATAAAGACATTTTACAGTAATAATCTGTAACTTTTTCAAGTCTGTTTTGTTGCTCTCTATCATTCTTGCAGTTCCTTCACCAGATTTAAATCCAAAAATCTGTTTTAAAGCTAAACAAACATGCAGCCACTAATTTGCAGACTATAACTGACTCTTCTTAAAGCACATGCACTTTGCGCTGGTTTTTAAATTTTGTATTCTTCAATGTCTGGTGTCTGTTATGTGTTAGTGTGTTTGTATTTGTGTGGATTGTGTCTGTATGTTTTCACTTGTAAACCTTAAAGGACTGCAGGTGAAAATGAGCTCCAAGCTAAATCTGGTAAATAGTAACATTTATGTTTAACATTGTACATGGTCCCTCACAAATAAATCAAATAAATAAATAATAATAAAAATCATTGATTGATACCACACAATAGTGATTCAACCTATAGCCGGTTCATGAAAGATTTTCTTTGATGCGTTTCATATTTAATGAATAGAAGAAGGCAGAAGAAATATAAGAAGCTGCAGTCTAAAGCGAGGAACAATTCTGAGTTTGAATTTTCAGTGAGGGCAAAATACCAAAACAACAGCTGATCAACAAAGGTGTTAATGAAGAAAAACAAGAATCTCATGCATTATTTACTTTATTTTTTGTAATGATACAGATCATTTTTCACTGGGAATAACTGATTTTGACTGGCTCTTAGTGGAGATGTCTGAACAGTCTGCATTTTATTTTAACAGGTGATTCCCCTGTTACCATGTGATGAGTGTGTGCTGAATGTTGCTGTGACTGTTTTTAAGCTGCAAAACAAACGAGGACATTAAGGTTTTCTATTCTATTCTATTCTATTCTATATTTACAAAGACCTCCAACGCACCGACTGATTCTGACTCAGGTCTATAGTGACATGGAGAATAACGAGGGAGAACAACTTTACAAAGATGCTTCCGTCCTGATCCGAGGTCAGACTGATCGTGGGCAGGAGGCGGACAGCTTCACGGCGGAGGAGAGTGTCTCCACTCGACCGGGAGCGCCGGTTTGAATCGGTTCTAACCCGCCGCGGTCAGATTCCTCGACTTGAAGCTTCTCCTCAGACAGACAGCTGCCTCTCCGCCGCTTATCCACTGTTTGTGGCAAGGCAAGGCAAGGCAGCTTTATTTGTATAGCACATCTCATACACTGGGGCAATTCAAAGTGCTTTACAGAGTGATACAAATACAGTAAAGGTAAAAATGCAAAAGTACACTGTAAAAACTCATAGTGCAATTTAGTGAAATCAACTCATCTTTATCCATTAACACAATGTATATAGATGTGTTTGTCAATTTCAACTTAAAAGTGCTAATTATGAGCTTCATGACTTAAAATTGTTGAAAGAGTTGAAAGAACAGCTTATAAAGCATTCACTAAACTCAACACTGTTAGTTTATTAGCAGACTTCCCAGCATGCATTGCATTCGGTTTAACTCTCCAGAAACTCTTCCTTCTTCTGGTTTGAATGAAGTTACAGGATAGAGACTTGTTATGTAGCCTATGTATGTTTGGTGAATAATAGGTCAATTTCTGATTTTTAAAAAATAATAAAAAACCATGATAAAATCTACTATCTATCTTATCTATGTACCTGGGAATTCACAGTAAAGTAAGTTTCTCTCTGATGCACATGGCAAGTACAATCCACTATAAGTAAGAGTATTGCAGCTGCAGACTATATGCTGAACTGTGTATTAATCATGTGATTCAAGAGGAACTCGAACTTAACAAACCTTGTGAAAAAATAAATAACACTGGATTTCAGTTAATCAATTAATGCATTCAGCTTGGAAACATGAATCAGCATGACTAGACATTTGTTGATTGAACTTACTGTCTTAAGTTCACTCAGTTAGCTTTTCTACATTAGAACAACTAACTAATGACCTTTGACCTAACTATTCAGCACTGCTTCAGTCAACTCACAATGCTAAGGCAGCAAGGAAACTTCTGTTTTTAAGTTGAACTGCCTTCATATTTTTTTGCAGTGTACAGACAAGAGATACAAAAGATAAAAGACTTAAAAAGTAAACTAGTGCAGTTCAAATCAAGTGAAACAGAAAGATAAAAGAACACAACATATACTCCCACTTTTAGATGCACATTGTGAGTGAACCTACGTGTTTTTCTGTAATTTTCTTGTCCCCCTGTCCTTCCTGATTCTACTCTTGATCTGATATTTACATCAGATCTCACTCCCAAAAACCTCACCATCCACAGATGGATGAGAATCATACAGGGTAAAACTCTTTCCCCCCCACATATAGTGTTCACTCATGCGCGAGTAAGCTTTACCTGGACAAGACCAATGAAAATTGGTACTTGCCCGTGTCAGCTCTGTTGGGATCCTGAACAGAAACAGTTCAAATGAAGGCTATTTAAAAACTAAGCTGAAAAGAGAAGTTTTTAGCCATTACAGGGTAGAGTAGGCAGTGTAAAATAGGAAAGTTTTAAGCTTTGACTTAAAAGTTGTCAGAGTCGGGGCTTGTCTCATATCTGGGAGGTTATTCCAGGTCTGTGTTGCATGATAACAAAACGCTGCTTCACCGTGTTTCTTGGGACAGCCAGCAGGCCCCAGATGTCCTAAGAAGGCGATGATGTGGCTGAAAAGGACTCACAGACACAATATCCCTCTCATCCAGCTTTGGGATTTGGACTCCTGACCTCTGGGACCCAACCTGAGGCCCCGGGGCCCCGTGATGCTGCAGCGTCTCTCCAGCAGGGGGCAGCATGAGCCAACGAGTCCAGACAGGAAGACGAGGGCAGGTGGAGCTTTTTATTCGATATAAAAGCAGGAAAGTGTGTTAGTGCCGGAGTCTGTAATGAGAGAGGGTGTTGCCTTGTCTGTGTGTGTGTGTGTGTGTGTGTGTGTGTGTGTGTGTGTGTGTGTGTGTGTGTGTGTGTTCTTCAGATGTTAAACTGTTCAGTCAGTATTTCTGATCTGAGTGGATTTTCTCTCTCTGTCACAAAAATAAAAGTTTAACAGGTTTAAGTAGCTGGTCAAAATGTATATGCTTGAACTGACTTTGCTGAACACGCACACACACACACACACACACACACACACACGCACACACACACACACACGCACACACACACACACACGCACACACACACAGAGTATGGAAATCTACATAGACATAGGCTACACCATATTTGCAATAAGTGCCAGGTAATTCTTTATGCACTCAATTCAGTTCTGTTCTGTTCAATTTAATTTAATTTAATTCAAATGAGCTTTATTGGCATTAAATACTTCGGTAACACTTTACAATAAGGGTCACTAAGTTAAGGGTTATTTAATGCTTAATAAGAATTAACTAACCCTTAAGTAACAGTTAAGTAATGTGTAATTTACTAATGGTGTTCATGTTAACTAAGGTATTAATTTATACATTATTTAATAGTTTATAAAGATGACTATTAGATAATGTATAAATTAATACCTTAGTTATGAACACCATTAGTAAATGATTACCAGACACATTAGTTAACTGTTAATTAAGGGTTAGTTAATGCTTATTAAGCATTAACTAACCCTTAACTTAGTGACCCTTATTGTAAAGTGTTACCAATACTTCAGTATCTGTTGCCAAAGGAAAAAAAAAGTGATAATAAAAGTAGCAATAATAACATTAGAAAAAATGTAACAATTGAAAATTCAATAACAATAACAATAGAAAATGGTTTGAGATCTCATGTTAGAGCCAAATTGAATGAATTTCCAGAATTTCCTCAAGGGGATTAATAAAGTGCTATCTTATCTTATATGTAGACGCGTGCGTGTACGTGCACACACACACACACACACACACACACACACACACACACACACATCATGCAGATGATGGATCATGCGTCCCTCCTCTGTCCCTATCCACCTCAGGATTCTGTCTCATTCTACTTTATTTTGTTATTTTTTATTGTTGAAATGTCTTTTCTAGTGTTTTTTTTTTGTGTAATATTTACAAAGGATGTCTGTTTCTATACAGAGTTTCACTAAATGCACAAAATAGGGATAAAAAAAAAAGAGATTTTTATATCAGTACAGACATGATCAGTCTGGAGAGACTGTGGCCACACAGGTACAAAACAAATGAAATAAAACCATCATGCAGGTTGTGAGAGCTCTCACCTCAAGAGCCTGCCCTCTCCCGCAGAACTGCATTCTGCTTTCAAGGCACGAGCAGATCTGCTGTTTGGGAAAGTATTGATGACGGTGTTCGGCTGAATCTCTGCCAACCGTAAATCACTTTTCCTCCTTTAGCGCTGCTGGCGGTCGGCCTTGTTTTATCTCATGTTGGAGCGACAGAAACTTGAAAAAAGAATAGAAAGGTGTTTGTCTCTCCTCCTCCTCCTCCTCCTCCGCCGAAGGCTCCAAGGGCGAAGCGGTGGAGAGGGAGCGAGCAGAGAAAAGGCTGCGGGATAATGGAGGCTGTTGAACACGACCGTCTGTAGGCCATCTGCAACCGGAGCCAGAATCTGTTTAACTCCTTTATAAGATAACTTGACTAGGGAAGAACAAACTCTTACAGCGATGGGTTGATTACATGAGCATGCACACTCACACCGCAAGTACAACCACATTATGTATACTGCTGGATACTGAAGAGCTGGAGCGGTTGGGGGTTCAGTGTCTTGCTCAAAAGCACTTCAGTACAGAGTGTTAGCTGGTCTGAGGATTCAAACCTGCAGCCTTCCAGTCACAAGCCTCAGAGCTTCAGACTGCCAGCAGCCCAAAGTCAGAGAAGCAGTTTTAGTTCTGCAAACATTTCTCGGGGGGGCAGAAATAATCTGATTGGTGAACTGAACAAATACAATCTATCCATACTAGGTTATCTTGGTTAGCTAGTTAGCTCAGTGGTTCTCAACGTGGGGTCCGGGGACCACCAGGGGTCCTTGAGGGAGTTACAGGGGGTCCCCAGCAAAGTGATGAATTGTTAAACTTCACCATTATTTCATTTATTTATGTATGTGGCATGTGTGTAATATGTTTCTGCTCTTGTATCTGTTGTCCATGTATGTATTGTGCTGCAGAGTTTAATATACTGTACCGAAAACAAATTCCACCGGTCTTGGTCGTGTGGCTAATAAACTATCTATCTATCTATCTATCTATCTATCTATCTATCTATCATAAGAAGTTAACACAATTAGAGAATGACTGTTTTGGTCACAGTTTCGCTATTGTCTCTTTACCTACAATACGGATAGTCATCGAATTCCGGACAAAATCATTTATAACAATAAAAACATTCTCAGATTTGGGTTAGAGAGACAAAATCTCATCAACTGGGGGTCCGTGGCCCTAAGGTGAACTACATTTGGGGTCCTTGATATGAAAAAGTTTGAGAATCACTGAGTTAGCTAGCTGACCTGGAAACTAGCCATACTAGCCAAACTAGCCATACTAGCCTATAGCTATCTAGGTAAGCTAGCTGCTGACCTTCAACATCATGATGCCATGGTTAGGAATGAATGATAGAAAAGTCTTTGCCATTCATATTTTTTATTTATATTTTGATCACAGTTCCTTTTTGCCATTCAAGTTTGCCAGTTAGCTAACGATCATCAGACTTCTTTGGATTAGATATATATTGGGTTTTTTTCCCCTTTAATTTACTATTTCTTTTCTTTTTGTTTTGTTTTTGTTTTCTCTATTTCCTTTTGATTACTGTCTTTGACACATATGTACTGTACTCAGCTTACTCTGGTGACATACAAAGAACTGTCATTGGCAATTTGTTGTATATTTGAAGACTAATAAAAAGAAAAACTGATTTGGGAGCTGACACACTGAACTTATTCCCTGGTTGCTGGATTGTTTTTGAGAAATAAAGCAACATAATCGCTCAGTCGGCAACAGTTTCTCCTAAAAACTGTCCTCCTTCAGCTCTGCCCACTGAGGTTTAACTCAACCAATAAGATTATTTCTGCCTTCGAGAAATGTTTGAATAACTAAAACTCGGCTCTTCGTCTGCAGCAGATGAAGCGTTCCCGTTTTAAAATGTGTGGCAAACTTCCATTAACAATAATTGAGTCCCACTCCAGTGAGAGGCTAACGGGGAGAACTGTGTTTGTTATTAAAATGCTTTCTCCTCGAGGCTCAGCCTGTGTGTTGGGTGCTAATGGGCAGGTAAGGACCTCGCCGTCCATCTCACCGGCCGCCGCCAGCGCCGTCTCTCGCTTTTAAGTGAGCGCCTTAATTGAGATAAATTTAGCTCAATTAAACCGCTTTACCTCTGCCAAGAGTGTTTTAGAGCATCGGCGCTGCAAACCGGCCTTTTCAATTATCTGCGGTGAGGAGATTCACGACTGATCCTATTACCGCGTGTCTGGCTTTGGGTTTGTGGCGGTGAGCGTGCCGCCGCGGTAAAACGATCCTGTGATGTAACCTGCTGCCGTTCAGCCACCGCAGCATCTGTATCTCCATGTCAACTCGGACATAATGGGGATCAAAAACTGTTTTTCTCATTTGATGATGCCACAAAAAAATGGATAAAACATGCCGTCCAAACAGCTTGAGAGGGGAAAAAAAAATAGGGAAATAAAGCTGAAAATCAAGTGGAAAGAGGGCAGCAGAGGAGCGGCCATGTTGTGAGAGGGAAGCTGGAGCTGACTGATGGGAGTTCAAGAGACAAACAACAGGCTTGTTTACAGAAATGGCTGTTTATGCTCTCCAATATTAACTGCTCCACATCATATGAATAATGTGTGAACTCTGCTGTGTTTTTGCTGAAGACGAGCCAAGTTTTTAACATGAAACACAGACAGCAGTTCAGCCCGGTGGGATGAAATTCAAATGCAAATAACAAAAGTGAATTTCCATCTGGGGAAAGGATCAGCTGGAGGAGACAGGACTAGAAACAGGACCTGAACCTGAAGCTAACGTGAAGCGGGAGCATATCTATGTTCCCAGGGTCCTATGTTCCCCAGATTTATATGGCACATAATGGGAACATGACAAAGGGTCCTATGTTCCCAGGGTCCTATGTTTAACCCTAACCCTAACCAACCATATTAAGTGAATACAGAGCTGGGGAACATCTTTTTCAGGTTCCCATTATGTGCTATATAGAGCTGGGGAACATAGGACCCTGGGAACATAGGACCTTGGGAACATAGGACCTTGGGAACATAGGACCCTGGGAACATAGGACCCTGATAACATAGGACCTTGGGAACATAGGACCCTGGGAACATAGGACCTTGGGAACATAGGACCCTGGTAACATAGGACCTTGGGAACATAGGACCCTGGGAACATAGGACCCTGGGAACATAGGACCTTGAGAACATAGGACCTTGGGAACATAGGACCTTGGGAACATAGGACCCTGAGAACATAGGACCTTGGGAACATAGGACCCTGGGAACATAGGACCCTGGGAACATTGGACCTTGGGAACATAGGACCTTGGGAACATAGGACCCTGGGAACATAGGACCTTGGGAACATAGGACCCTGGTAACATAGGACCTTGGGAACATAGGACCCTGGGAACATAGGAATGACTCCCCTGAAGCTAACCTGAAGCTAACTGTTTCAGCTGCTAAAGTGAAGCCTTAGCTAACCATTTCATGTGACCAACAGGTGGAAATGTCCAGTCCAGTTCCTGCTTTATACCGCATGAATTACAAAATATAAGTAAACTATGTAATGTTTCTAACTTCCCAACAGATTTTGGGATCTGTTCCCACTTAGCCTACACAATTTTAGCGTAATTCAACCACAAAGACACAACTTTTGATGTCTTGAACATTGTGGAGATCAGCTAGGACTAAACTTCCCATCATGCACTTGACACACGTGACAAACCCATCTCTTCCTCTCCTCAATGTGCGATGTAAATCTATAACACAAGTGTTGGTTTTTCGCATTATAGATTAGACAGATTACGTTTTGGTTCTTCCCTGTTCGTATCAACAGAGAACTTCCAACATGGCCGCCAAATCTGCGTCTTATGGTACAAATATGTGACCTTCTGTACCTATGGGATTTTTAGATAGAGACAGTGGAAAATCACACATTGTTTATTCATTTAAACGCACAGTATGTAATTTCTGCCGCTAGGGGTCTCTCAGTCAAAACAATAACAAAGGACGTAGTTTGATGACGTCGTGAAGTAGCGTGGGATCATGGGAGTTTTTGTCTTCGCCACCATTGCCGGTGAAAATCTATCTGACGTGACTCAGGCAGAAATCATGTTCACGGACGAGGAAATATATTAGTTTTATTCACGTTACGTTTAGTCACGTTTATTCACGTTATGTCATCTAATGAAACAGCCGCAAGTAACGTTAGCTAACGTAACGTTAACTTGCTAACTTACCATTAGATGAGTCGACTACCCATACAGCTGTAGCTAACGTTATGTGGCAAATTCAATCATGGGTTAGCCCAGTGCTGTTATCCGTGGTCAAAACAATCATACTAAAGATAACTTTATGAGCGTGTTGAACGTTATTGTAACAGAGTGGCTAGAGCGGCTAGCTAGCTAGTTGGCCGACTTCCTTCCTCACTCTCTGACGGATCATCTGGTGTTTCCCGTGTTTCCCCGGAAGTTAGGAGGTAAAGGGGATATGACGCCATGACAGGAAGTTAGGGGGTAAAGGGGATATGACGCCATGACAGGAAGTTAGGGGGTAAAGGGGATATGACGCCATGACAGGAAGTCAGGGGGTAAAGGGGATATGACGCCATGACAGGAAGTCAGGGGGTAAAGGGGATATGACGCCATTGACAGGAAGTCAGGGGGTAAAGGGGGTATGACGCCATGACAGGAAGTTAGGGGGTAAAGGGGATATGACGCCATGACAGGAAGTTAGGGGGTAAAGGGGATATGACGCCATGACAGGAAGTTAGGGGGTAAAGGGGATATGACGCCATGACAGGAAGTTAGGGGGTAAAGGGGATATGACGCCATGACAGGAAGTTAGGGGGTAAAGGGGATATGACGCCATGACAGGAAGTCAGGGGGTAAAGGGGATATGACGCCATGACAGGAAGTCAGGGGGTAAAGGGGATATGACGCCATTGACAGGAAGTTAGGGTGTAAAGGGGATATGACGCCATGACAGGAAGTTAGGGGGTAAAGGGGATATGACGCCATGACAGGAAGTTAGGGGGGTAAAGGGGATATGACGCCATGACAGGAGACCAAATGAAACGCACCGTTACCTTGAATAAAATTACAGATTTCTCTGGGTTTGAACATTGTTGGAAACATTTGGGATAATGTAAGTACACAACTCAACAAAATATATAACATAGATCTAGTCATTTTTTAGATATTTTAATGTGGAAATGTTACATATTATACCTTTAAGATGCAAAGCATATAGAATACAAGGGGACAGATCAATGTATTGAGTCATTTGATTATATGAAGATGTTCTTGCCGTTCTTAGATAATTTTAGCGAGACTTGTGAATATCCACACTGACTTCGTCCCATTTTCTCACTCTCCAGTCTCCATCGCAGTGTGTGTGTGTGTGTGTGTGTGTGTGTGTGTGTGAAGGAAATCATATCATGGCTTTAATTGCTCAGTTTTGCTATGAATTGCCCCCACCCCCTCCAACCTCCTGTTAACTCCCAGAAGCCTCGGCTCCTCAAACCCCCCCCCCCCCCCCCCCAGAGAAGTAGTAGTATCCCCGTTCTCACTTTTTCTCTCCAGGTTTCAACGTTGTGACCCCCCCCCCCCCCAAAAAAAAAAAACCCCACCCAAACCCCAAACTGACACGGAGCACAATATCGCCTGGGTGTCCCGCCGCACTCCCACAAAGAAAACATTTTGAGTCATGGCGTTTGGTAAAACGCGAGTAAAAAGGGGGAACGAGTAAGAAGTAAAACGCGAGTCCATGTGTGTTTCATTGGGGATGAATCGAAGGTCGAAGGAGGGGGGGGAAAGGGAGGAGAAAAAAAAAAAAAAAGCCAGTGGGTTTTTCTTTCTTCCTGCTGCACAATGGGCAGAAACAGACTCAAAGAGGCTCAGATGTGAAGACATTCTGCAGAACCCGAGGCCGGATCATAACCTTGGAGACACAAATTGATCTATTATACCGTGTGAATTCCCGCTGAGCTTTTCATGCGCGGGGCCTGAAGGGATCGGCTCATCAAAAGGCGGGAGGAATGAGCGCTGACGTTAGTTTAGCCAACGGCTTTGTTGGCGTGGAACTGCAGTACAGTCTGAGCTGGAGTAAAATAGATTCCCCCCCTCCTCCCTCCCTCCTCCCTCCTCTCCTCCCTCCTCCTCTTTTATTATCCATCTATTTATCAATTTCCTACATGTCTTGGGTGCAAAAAACTCGTCGTACTGTATGGTTCCTGCTGTACGAGTCTCTTATCGTGGTTCTGAGAGCATAAATAAAACAAAAATCAACCGCTGGAAATCATCTCAGCGCTTGGAATAAATGATGTTTGAATATTCTGGCGAGTGCTGTGTGTGTGTGTGTGTTTTTTTTCTGGGTAATTTATCCTCAAAAGCTGATTTTTTTTTTTTTTTTCCCCTCTGGCTTTAGAAGCCATTGAGATGAGGCATTTCCCCTTGTTAGGAAACGTACATTAGTGTGTGTGTGTGTGTGTGTGTGTGTGTGTGTGTGTGTGTGTGTGGTTTTATTGAACTGGAATGACTGCAAGCCTTTGGCACTGCGACGATTTGGCAAAGCAACGATTTGCAGTATTATGTGATTTGCATAGATATGATTTTAATTCTCAGTGTAACTTTAATTCTCTTTAATTAATACAAATGTACATATTACATCAGTAGGCATTTGATCCATTTAATCGTAGAGCAACTGATATTAAATGAATATACTAAGAATTTGTATTTAGAAGTCTAGAAATGGCGTCATTTCTTATAATAATGATAATCTTTATATATGCAGCACTTCTCAGAACACAGTTACAAAGTGTTTTACAAAGGATTAAAAACATGAAATCAACAGCAAAAGCAATAAAAAACAAGGTAAGTCATAAAATGGAGGTGAGAAACAATAATAAAAGCTGATTACATGCATGCAAGTCTATAAAATCAGTTTTAAGATAAGATAAGATAAGATAAGATAAGGTAAGGTAAGGTAAGGTAAGATAAGATAAGATAAGATAAGATAAGATAAGGTAAGGTAAGGTAAGGTAAGATAAGATAAGATAAGATAAGGTAAGGTAAGGTAAGGTAAGGTAAGATAAGGTAAGATAAGATAAGATAAGGTAAGATTGCACTTTATTGATCCCCTTGGGGAAATTCAGGTTTGGAGAAGAGATTTAAAAGATGATGCAGATTCAGCAGCCTGAGAACACAATTCTTCAGTTAAATTAATGTTTATTGTCGTTTTTTTAAAATCTGTATTTCTGTCTATAAAACACTGTGAAATGAACCTCTTTTATGATAAACACTGTATGAATAAATGTGATTATTACACTCATTTCTCCTGCTTTTGCTCTTTTCGACCAAGTGGCTGCATGTTATGAAATGTCTGGAGTGAGACTGATGAATATATTATTACAAATGCCAAAGTGTGTTTTCCTCCTGGTTATAATAGCTGTGGTCCACCAGATGAGGGCCCTCTCCCTCTGCCACAAGGCTGAAAAATCACCTCAACGCTTTGTTTTCCACACATACAGAGAGGAAAAAAATCACTAAACTTGCCTTGTTTTCATTCTGTCTAGCCCTTTTTTTTAGTGAGAAAACTGTTTATTAAATTCAGTTGTTTGTATGAAATAAGCTTTTTGACTTCTACCTCAGTAAAACTTTACCCTTTTAGAGTAAAATTGTTAACACTTTACAATAAGGGTCACTAAGTTAAGGGTTAGTTAATGCTTAATAAACATTAACTAACCCTTAATTAACAGTTAACTAATGTGTCTGGTAATCATTTACTAATGGTGTTCATGTTAACTAAGGTATTAATTTAAACATTATTTAATAGTCATCTTTATAAACTATTAAATAATGTA
>NW_027282222.1:0-5000 GCF_046629955.1 Centroberyx affinis
TATAGACCATGTTCAAGTCAAACACATACTCGCGTCACACTGCGGCGGATTCACCCGACTGTGCCAAGAATCAAGGATTAGAGAGAGTGAATGGAAACAGAGGGTGGGGGGAAAATAAAAATCCAAAAAATATATTTATATGTTTATATTTATATATATTTACGAGGTATGTATCCACAAAAAAAGAAAACACCAAAAAGTTCAAAATAAGCAGTCTGTATTTTTTTCCAAAATGTGTCCTTTCTTGTGACGCCTTAAAATAACAATAATATTAATAGTAATATCATTAATGAATAATTAATTAACAAAATAAAACTGGGAAGCTTTGCTCTCCCACAGCCCTGCCCTTGTGTCAAACCTCATAGTCCGGTTCTCTGAGACCCAAGTCTCCGCTGTCGGGAGTCCAAAAGCACCAAGGCCTCCCGGCCACAGGGTGGCGCTAGTCAGGCTGCTGCACTCCACAAGAAAAAAAAAAAAGAAATCTTCACAACAAGTCCCAGATGAAAAAAAAATATTTTCAACTCATCTTTGCATTGGGGGGGAAAAAACAAAAACAAAAGAGAAACTGAAACCCTCAAGACACCTCCTCCTAACCGTTGGTTCCCCAACAACAACCGTCGTCTCAGAGTCTCCAAGCGGAGGTTTGGAGTGAGAGGAGCTGGGGAGGCCGGGTTGAGGTGGTGGTGTATGGTGGGGGAGGTGAAGGGAGGCCCGCCACAGGTTAAAAAAAAAGGTGTCTTTGTGCAACAAAATAAAACCTCGAGATTAAACAGAACAAGAAATGAAAGAACCGATGGCAGGTATCCTCCCGTAGATTGTTAGTTAGGCTGGCAATGGGGAATCTCTCCCCTCTGTGGTCATGCTAGGTACTGCTGCATCGCCGTCTTTGCCCTGGGGGAGAGACATCGGGGGGAGGTGAGAGAAGTATTAGTGTGCCCTGCTTAACAGTTCAATGAGTATATAATGAGAATTTTCTTTATTTCTCTATGCTGGCCCACCTGTCACTGAGGTTGGGGTCGGAGGCCTGGGTGAGTTTGTGCAGGATGTCCACAAAGCCCATCTCTCTCAGCTTGTCCTGGCGCTCCTGAGAACCTGACAGCGCATGATGAAACATACAGAGGGAAATTTAAGGGACAGTTCACTCCAAAAGGACAATTCTGTCACTATCTACCTACCCCCGCGTCAGTTGAAATTCCTCTTAGGTTTGTATGTTTGACCATCAAAACACAGTGAGTTAGACCCTCAGCTCAATGTCAGCCTTCTCCCAAACAATTTAACTGAATGGGGTCAGACTGTTTAGATCTCCAAACTGGGCATAAAATGACCATCAAATCTAAACAACCTGTGCAGCATAATCTAAGTGTTTTGTAGCCAACAGATTGCACTATGAGTCCAAACGGCTGACATGTATATCATTATCATTGTAATTCTAGAGAAAGGAAACATTAACTTCTTATGTAGTGTGGCAACCAAAACGTCAGCCAGTAGAGGAGGTTGAGGTTGTCAGAAGATTATTCTCGCTTTGATTATCATTTTATGCCCTTTTTGTGACGCGAAACAACCGCACCCTATTGACTTCAATTGTTTACTGACAAGATGAGGAGTAGATGATGACAGAATTTTCATTTTTGGGTGAACTCCCTTGGCTTGGATATAGCTTACAACACAGTACTGATCAGGAGCAATAAGTTTCCCCATCTCTGTCTCCTCCTCATGACTCATATCTTCCACCTTCCTCTCCTCCCTCCTCCTCCTCTCACTCAAATCTCCCAGCATCCAGTAGCAGCCCAGCCCAGCCCCTCTCCTTATTCCCATGTCCACCCCTGCGGTGCGTCCCTTACCGTCCTCCTCGTTCCAGATCAGGTTGGAGATGCAGAAGGTGGCAGCCAGCTGCAGCTTCACATTCGAATGCCCCTGAGAGGAGGAGAGAACAAGTCAGCAAAACAACAGAGGGGAAGTGAGCGAGACAGAAGGAGGGAGGCAGAACAAAAGGACAAGTCGCATGGGCTCAATAAGATGTCTGACTACAAAAATTAATAACTCTGCATAGTGTAGTGTTGCAGATTCTCATCAGTCAGTAAAACATACTGCTGCATCTAACGACACCAAGCTGTGTTGCACTTGATTTGGTAAACAGTATACAGAATATACTTATATTAGAGAGAAAATGTACCATGTAGTATTTGATTTTCTGGAGCATGTCGTCATTGGTCATGATGAGGTCCTTGGCTGTGTTTCCATCGGCGATGTTAGCCAGGATGCACAGAGTCTGACAAAGAGACAAGCATGTTACATTAGAGCTGTTTGAAGAAGAAAAACAAACTGTTGCTTGGTGCAGAAAGCACAGAAATTGAACTCTTGCAATTAATATGGCCATCTGAATCAAGAGTGAACCAGGCATAAAAACATCCTATATACGTGCAGAATCTTAACCTGCTTTTGATATACAGCTATGAGTAAGAGAGAGCGCTCACCTGTTCTTTGACCTCTATGCTGTGCTCTCCTTCTAGGATGAGGGTGACTGCCTGCATGATCTGCTTCCCATGAGAACTCATGATCTGGTCAATGTGCTGACAACGGAGAGGCAGGAGTGGGAGGAGGGGGTAGCATGAGTAAGCATGTTATATCTCTGAGCTTGTGAGTGGTGCTTTCAGTGTGACCGGTGTGTGTGTCTCACCGGGCGTGTTGACAGCAGATTGCGCAGCAAACCGAGGGTCTTCATCAGCACGTTGCTGTCAGGGTCCGAGAGCAGGCGGAACAGCTGCTCTGTACCCAGAGACCGAACAATCTCTACCTTCACCTTCTGATCCGCCTGGAACGCCATGTTCTACACACACACACACACACACACACACACACACACACACAGTTAGAATATGTGAGCATGAAACAATCTGACAGTACCAGCAGGGTCTGACATTAACACCCTGTCTTATCTTATCCATCTCACTGGCGAGTGGTTCTTTCACTTCTACGAATGGCTAATTGCTTCTACGACTGCGTATGATTACAAACGTGGCAATGTGCCGAGTTTGGCTGTTGATGAAATTTAATACTGCTGACTGAAGAAATAAGCAAGTTTTCTGACTATCTAACTTTCAAATGTGAGTAAATAACAGGGACATAATTCTTGTTCAAACCAAATTAGAAAAATGTGACTAATGAATAATAAATAAGATGTTATAAATATTTAAGGACTGTGGATCTGATTTGAATATTTCCTGCATGGTTTTCTGCCTCAATTATCATGGTACAAAGAAGTGGCCGGTAAATTTTTTCATCTACCTGCCACAGTGGCTGTTGGAGAAAAAAAGTTAATTTCAGACCCTGAGTACCAGCCAGTGTGTGCATATGTAAAGACAGCTTGTTGGACAGATGGATGAGGAATTAGTATTTACAATAAAGTGTAAAAGGAAGCTAGTGGGATAATGAACAGGGATATAAAAGACCGTTCTCACCATCAGGGCCCAGATCCCGTTGACCCTCAGTGCGGGGCTGTCACTCTGGGTCAGACTGCATAGTAATTCAATCACCCCTGACTCCAGGATGGGCTGGAGTCAGGCACACACACACACACACACACACACACACACAGAGACAACCAACACAAACAACTGGCCTCAGTATTGGAAGAACACTATTGTAATACAAATATTCATGTGGTGTGTGTGTGTGTGTGTGTGTGTGTGTGTACCTCTTTGCTGGGTGAGAACTCCAGCAGCAGGTTGCATAGTGTTGAGGAGGCCATGACCAGGACCTCATCTGGGGCGTTCTGCAGCAGCTACAAACAACAGAAACAAAAAATTGACATACCGTGTTACTCTGATATCATTTTCATTTTTTTAAATTTTAACCTTTATTTATTCAAGGGAAATTGACTGAGCACGCTCTTTTCCAGTGACACCCATTAGTGCTCTTATCATAAAAGTAAGCAAATCACAATGTGCTATTGCATTATGTAGGAATGGATGAAATACGACCATAAGCAGGCCATGGATTTAAGCCATTTGAGAAGTAGGTTACCCTTGAGGTTGTTTAGCATCATGAACAAGAGCTTAGAAACCAACCACCAGGGGTCCATTCCAGAAAGCAGGTTCAACAAACTCTGAGTCTAACCCTGAACTCTGAGCTGATTAACCCCGAGATAGGAAAGTCTCCCTGCGTTCCAAATCGCATACTTTTTCTTTTTACTACACTACGTACTACATCTGCCCTTAGAAAGTATGTACTGTGCATGTAGTAGGCAGACAATTGGGACATACTATTTCGTCATCACATTGCGTCTTGAACTTTGACCCTCTTGCTTATATATCCGTCACAGTAATACGGTTGCAGTTTGTTTGTTTTGTTTTTTTCTCTCTCTGGCGGCTCAGCATGCGGCTCAGTCGAAGTGACGTGTCTTCCGCTGCGCAGAGGATTGTGGGTCAGAATAGCCAAAAAAGCATGCTGGCCTGCATACTGCAAAATTCGACCGGATGTAGTAGGGCATCCGGGTATTTTCTGGCATACTGCATTGACATGCATGAATTGGGACATGCTAAATCTTTTTCTGGCATACTAAATAGTATGGAAGTATGGGTATTGGAACACACCCTCTGAGTTTTGGGTTCCAGAACAGCTGATATGAGTTAGTTCAATCAACTCTGAGTATGTTCACCCTGAGTTAAGCGTGTGCGTGACGACAATAAAAAGCCATCATCAATGGAGCTCCGATACTACGATTCACCATGGCAACAGGTAAATAAAAGGCACGATCCTGCTCACTCAGAAATATTAACATATAATCTCCAATATTATAGGAATGATGTTCCATCAGTGCGACCAATCACATCATGAGTGATAGAGATAATTATTCATTGATCCTACGTGTCTAAAGCTTCATACCGATTTTGTAAATTGAAACTGAGATTACATATTATGTGCAATAAACATTTCAGTGCAGGAATTGCTCTAACAAACTGACGGCTGTCTTGTGTGCACAGAGTCACCGTGTTATAAAA